>NC_135315.1:89114440-89414440 GCF_048772815.1 Callospermophilus lateralis | reverse complement strand
AAACTGTTTCTGCATGTAAAGCACTTTTGTTCAGTTGTGAAATCAACACCAGACTTCAAGGAATATGCTCTCTAATTAGTGGAACATATAAGTTTTTTTTAACATTTTTTTAAAGTTGTTGATGGACCTTTATTTTATTTTTTGATTTTATGTGGTGCTGAGAATCGAATGCAGTGGCTCACACATGCCAGGCAAACATTTGCTCTACCACTGAGCCACAACCCCAGCCCCTATACTTTTTTTATGAGAAAAAAAAAACACTTAAAAATAAAATAAATAAAACTCAAATAGGTACAAATTAGTGTCATCCAAATAGTCTATATATCGATTGGTAGATAAGTAAAACAAGTTTAAACCTTTCTAATGTTCTTCTGGTTTGGGTGTTGTTATAAGACAGCCTGAAACTAGAGTCTGCTTGAATAACAAGAATGTTCCATAGTGTCATTTGGAGAAATTAGGGTCTGATGTGATGTCTCAAGTTCAGCTACTTAAAATAAAAATGTTAGTACTTTAAACCAGTCCTTCTCTGCATATGAATCAGCTGGGGATCTTGTTAAAGTGCAGGTCTTTTTTTTTTTATCTTTTTTTTTTTTAATTTTTAGTTGTAGAGAAACTAAATACCTTTTTTTTCCTAATGTGGTGCTGAAGATCAAACCCTGTGCTCATGCATGCTAGGCAAGTGCTCTACCACTGAGCCACAACCTCAGCTCCCAAAATGCAGATTTTGAGTGCAGCACAAGATTCTGTGCATCAAACGTGCTCTCACATGATACCTATTCGGCTGCTCCAGAGACTACACTTTGAGTAGCAGGGCTTTTAAGACATAGAGCTAAGACTTTGACTATTAAGTGATGTCACAAGGGAAAAAAAGGTCATGTGAGGTGGGGCAGCAATTTTGAACTTAAATAACTATGTGTATGTTGATTTTATAATACCTTGTCATTAAAATTTGTTATAGAAGAGAAGAATAGGTGTAACTACTGTCAGATAACTTTGAAGAAGATACAGTCATCACAATTTTCAATAAACTAACCTGGAAATTATATATGTACAACCACTAAACGTGTTTTAGTGTCTACAGAATTTAATATCAGTGTTACAAAAAATTTTAAATAGAGGTCTTAGACATTAGTTATTAGAAACAAGATAAATTATAGTTTAGGACTGGAACTCCCCAGGTTCAAAAGGTGGTTTCACCACATAGTAGACATGTGACCTCAGGACAAGTTACTCCTTGCTGTAACTCCCTTCCTTACTTCTGAAATGGGGTTAATCATAGAATAGAGCTCCTAAGGTTGTAACAGGCTTTTTAAAAAATAACAATATATAAAGCACTTTGTACCCATGCCTAGCAGTAATTCTCTATAAATAATAGCCATTATTTAGTATTGATACCATTTCTGTTTAAGAAATATTAGGCTGATTTTTTTTTTCCTTGCTGACTTCTCTTTTTAGGCTGATTTTTAAGACCTTGCCTTGCCTGTGCTAGAATGATTCTAGTTATGTGATGTATCAGTATATAAGCAACATATGCCCCTTTTCAACTTTAAGGCACTAAATGATTTAAAGTTGGCTCTGAGCCAGTTACTACCAAACTCTGCTTCTGCATCTTAGGTTGCTGTTAATGCAACATTTTTGATCATCAAGTAAATATATGTTTATAAATTCATTTATTAAATATTAAGTAGCTGTGAAGCAGTGAGCTAAAGTGACTGCTAATGTCCTCAATCAAACCCATATTTTTAAATAGAGCAATAATTAGCTCTTAATATTGATCATCATGTTCATTTTTTTTGTATAACCATCAAAGGGGATTATTTTACTTTTATTACTAATAATCCATCTTCAAAAATTAAATTTCTCTTTTCCTATAAGTAAGAGCTCCCTGATTTTCTACTAAAATTATTTTGTTTAACTTACTCTGCAATTCAGACCTAAGGATCTCTTGACCTTATTGTGTATCTCTGCTTCCATCTGCTTAATCAAACCACAAAGCAGCCAGGGCATTCAATGGATTATAATTAGATATTTGTGGGACTATATTAAGTTAGTTTTATTTGATAATAGAATAACTGAATTAATTCTACAATTTTTCTAAGATTTTCAATAGCAACTGACTTAATTCTAACTGAATTTAACATAAGAGTTATCATGTGGACTACTCCTTTCTGTGACTCTTTCTCCTTATGGTAGAAAATGTTTCCTGGTGTCCTTCTTTAAGGTGTCTTCTGCTTGGGCAAGATGGTTTAAGAATGTGCAGGTGACAGGCACGGTGGCACACACCTATAATCCCATAACTCAGAAGTCTGAGGCAGGAAGATTGCAAGTTTGAGGTCAGCCTCAGCAACTTAGGAAGACTCTAAGCTACTTACTAAGCATGACTGTATCTAAAAACTATAAAATGAAAAAAAAGGGCTGGGGATGTGGTTCCATGGTAAAGCTCCCTTGGGTTCAGTCCCCAGTGCCAAAACAAAAATAAAATAAACAAACCAAAAAACAAAAAAAAAAAGAATGTGCAGTGTGAGCATGTCTAGGAACCATACAGGTATGGCTGGCTTAGAAAACCACTTTCGTTTATTCTTATGAATTAAGCATATGTATTTTGTAAAGCAAATACAACATTCTTTTTTTAAAATTTCTTTTTTAGTTGTAGTTGGACACAATATGTTTATTTATTTTTATGTGGTACTGAGGATCAAACCTAGTGCCTCACATGTGCACAACAGGTGTTTTACCACTGAGCTACAGCCCCAGCCCCAACATTCTTAATTCTATCTCGACAAACATCTGTATAAAGTTTTTTTTCTTTACTTTTCATAATTTTGATATTAAAGATAACAAACTTAGAAGAACAACTAGAGCAATTTAGAGATGAGCTTGAAAATAAAAATGAAGAAGTTCAGCAACTACATGTGCAATTGGAAATTCAGAAAAAGGAATCCACTACCCGTCTACAGGAACTTGAACAAGAAAATAACTTATTCAAGGTAACTATTTTAGAAAAAAATTTTTTTCTATAAAGAGAAGTTTTGCTCCTATGTAGTTATAATAAACATTTACTAAGTCCAGATCTAAATAATACTCACTCGAAGAACACTAGCAAGCAAATAGATTTGCATGGAACTTATTTTCTGTTTATAATTAAATTTTTGAGATCTTTTATTAAAATATTTCAAGAATTATTGATCTACATTATGTCTAATTTTTTTTACTTGTACATTGTAGGAAATGTATTTTTTATAAGACTTAATTGAAACAATGTTGTGAAAAATGCCAGACATGAATACATCCAACTATGATAGTTATTTTTGTCACTAGGATGAAATGGAGAAATTGAGATTTGCCATAATGGATCCTGAGGCTATCTCTACTCATGACCAGCATATGCTATTTGGGAAATTTGCTCAAATAATACAGGAAAAAGAGGTAAAAATTGATCGATTAAATGAGCAAATTAGAGACTTTCATCAACAACTTAGACTTACAACAGATAACAAGGTATACTCATTTAAAATTGGTTATTATCTGAAATCTAATAGTTAAATAGAGTAATTAGCTTTGGATGCCATCTGTTATAGACTTAATTCAGTATTTTATCCTTTCCAATAAAATGTACTAATGTTGACATTTTCCTATTAGAGAATCAAATACTAAAAGCATAAGCCACTTATGTGTAATAGAACTTCCAGAATGATGTTCTAAATAAGGTCTTTGTTTGATGTGATAAGGGAGGTGTTGGTCTATATTGAAAGTAACATAATGTGTCTGACAAGCTATACAGCTTTTTTGCCTGATCATCTTTAAGTTTTTACCCTAAAATAAAACAAAATTTTAAAAATATGAATACATTTTCTGTGTTTCCCTTTTTTGAATTAATAGGATTTTGAAGAAAAAAATGAACTGATAAGGGATCTTGAAGCCCAAATAGAATGTCTAAAGAGTGATCAAGAACGTTTGAAGAAAAATAGAGAAGAAGAAACAGACAAGCTCAATGAAGTTATTGAAAAACTTCAGGAGGAATTGTCATATATTAAACAGAATATGTTGTTGGATACCAATTCCCCCTCAGAACAAGAGGACAGCTTGAAACATCAGTTGGAAAAGGTTATAGCTGAAAAGCTGGCTTTGGAACAGCAAGTAGAAATCACTAATGAAGAAATGGCCTTCACAAAAAATGTACTTAAAGAAACCAATTTTAAAATGGATCAGCTAACACAAGAATTAGTCAACTTGAAGAGAGAACATGACCATAAGGAAAAAATCCAAAGTATACCAGATGAAAGTGTTAGCATGACTATAGATGATCTCAGCAAAGACCATCCCGAACTGGAAGTAATCCATATTGAAGATGTTCTTAAACCCCCTGAGAACAAGATGTATCTCAGATCTTTTGAAGAAAGCACTGAAGTTTCCAGAAATTTGGAAACAAAACTGCTACAGCTTGAGAGCTCTGTTAGCACAAAGGACTTAGAACTTATCCAGTGTTATAAACAAATAGAAGACATAAAAGAACAAGGCCAATCTGAAACAGAAATGCTTCAGAAGAAGATCGTAAACCTACAGAAAGTACTTGAGGAGAAAGTAGCTGCTGCTCTTGTAAGTCAAGTCCAACTTGAGGCAGTTCAGGAATATGTGAAATTCTATCAAGATAAAGGAATAGCTTCATCAGAACTTGAAAAGGAAAATATGCAGAATTTAAATCAAATAACAGAAAACAAGATGGAGTCAGATATGTCTGCATTAACCTTGAGAATATCAGACTTAGAAAGACAAGTGATTGAAATGCATACTACCTTGATTTCAGAAAAAGAACAAGTAGAAACTGCAGAGAAAAATGCTTTGGAAAAAGAAAAGAAGCTGATAGAACTGCAGAAGTTATTGGAGGACAGTAAGAAAAAACTAGAAGGAAAAGAAAGGAAAAGAAGCCCTCATGGAGATTTTGTTCTCAAGGTTAGCTTTATATTTGAATTTTTCACATAAATACCCTAAGAAACTCTTTTTTTTTCCTTTGCTTATTAAGCTGATTGGTAATTTACTAAGTCAAACAGTTCTGCTGACACCTACCAATTTATACATAATGGGATTTTATTTAAAAAAATCATACTGTTCTTAAAGAACTTTAGACAAACTAAAGAGTTTGTTTGAGCAAAAAGTGCTACATGCATTGTGCAACACTCAGAAACAGAAGAGATTCGAACAGCTTCACTGTGCAACAGTGGGTGGATTTAGAGGCAGAACTCACAAATAAAATTCAGAAATTGCTTGATTGGTCATGGCTAGACCTTGTTTGGATGTGATTTGATTGGTTGATTGCCTATGATTGGCTGAAACATAGTTGCCTATTATCATTGGCTGAGACTTAGTAGTTAATTATACTCTGTTCATTTGTTTCCCTTCCAAGTAATATTGCAGTTTCTTACACAGAAACTCAAGGTATAAAGACCAGATTAAATTTAACACTATAGGGTCATTTTATTATCATTAGAATAATGGGCCCTAATTATATTTTGTGATCTTCAAACATCTTTATTCAACCAGGGTTGTCATTAATTAGAACAGTTCAAATAAATATGGAAACATTAAATTTAGCAAATGTCCTCCAAAATTTCTGTGGATATTTTCCCCCTTAATGTACCTCTACTAAGTATGTTATGTCATCATCTCTTTTAAGTACCATAGTGCACCCTATAATCATCAACACCACAGTAATGTATATTCATAAGTATTCTATACATTCTAATCTTGCACCAAAGACAGTTTATTAATAGATGATTTTAAATTAATACCAGCACAATGTTTTTTTTGGTTGGGGAAGAGCTTTATAAAATGGTCATACCACACTTTTGCAAAAACAATTTCAGCATAAAATCTGTGAAAGTTATGTAGGTGAGATACAATTATAAAAATATCAAAATATATTCATATTGAATTAACATATGAGTAACAAGTTATTAGCTTGGCAAATTTTATGCCTCATAATATATTTTATTCTTCTTAGGGAAAATTTGTAACTGACCTAAGTCTACTTACATAAAGATCAGAAATTGCAGTTATTTCTTAGTGTATGACAGACATGACAAGTTCCCTCACTTAATAAACTTTCAATTTCAAGTACCAGAAGTTCAGTCTTATCTGCCCCAGAAGATTGATACATTGGGATTTTATGTCAACTTAATTTATATTGGCAAAGGATAATTTCATTCACTATACTTTTTCTTCCTAGCTCATTGGAATTGCATATTACTGTAGGTAATAATTATTAAAATATTAATATAACTTTCTAGGTATAACTTATAATAATTATCTTTGAGCTCATATCTTTTGAGGAAAGTAATATAAATATGAAACTTTTGAGTGGCACAAAGAATATTTTTATCAATTATTTATAAATGTTATATATATTAATGGCATGATTTGTCTTTCATTCCTAGAAAATCTTTCTTATTTCCTTAAGAATACAAAATGATGGTTCTTAAAATGTTTCACTGTTTGTTGAAAGAGCATTTATCACTAAAACCCCTAGGCAGTCAGTCTTCGAAAAGCTTCATTAGAATGTGTAAATGCTTTGAATTTAGCTCTTTTTTTTAAATGATGTATTTCTTATGTTTTCTACTGTATCCAGACAACTACTGAGTTAATAAATGCCAGTGGAGAAAGTGGATTTTTTGAAGAACTTGAGGCTCTTAGAATCCAGTTAGTGGCTACCAAAGAAGAACTTGCCACTTTCAAAGAAACGACAGAAAAACTTCAAAAAGAGCTTTTGGTAAGACAAGTAACATAACTCCTAATTCATTCATTTCTACCCATCTTAATTCCCTTTCAAATTGTCCTATAGAAACAAGTCCAGAGCCATAACTTAAAAACTAAATTTACAAGTCTTTTTTGAAAAATTCATTGTTATAAATCTATTCACCATCTCCTTGCTTGTTTTGCTAGGAATCTTTATATTAGAAGAATGCTTTTAATCTCTAGTCTTTTAGCAAAGGAAGCGAAAAACCGCTGTTAAAGAGAACTTAAATCCCCTTGGAAACAAAAGTAAAGGCTAATAAAATTATTTCAATTTTGTAGTAACCTGTGACCATACATACATGTGAAAGTATATATGTATTACAGTTTCCAAAGTGTTTTTCCTATTATTCTGAGGCAAGTGAACATATAAATGAAATTATACTCTTTCCCTCTCCACTGTAAGTTCTTCATTTGATGTGCAAGATTTTCAACTTAATTCATCTGTGTTTTAGGTAAAAGAGACAAATATGGCATCTCTTCAGAGAGATTTAAGCCAAGTTAAGAATCAACTTGTCGAGGAAAAAAAGAAATTATCCCACTTCTTAATAAAAGAGGATAAGTCTGAAGTACCAACAAACAGAAACATCTGCTTAGAGCCACTTCCTATTATAGTAGGTAAAAACACTGCATCCCAAACGGACCAAATACTCAAGGTCAACATGAGCAACCAGACTCCACAAATTCTTGTTAAAAATGCAGGAATTCAAATTGATATACAGACTAGCTGTTCCTCAGAAAAAGTCTCTGAAATAATTAGGCAGTTTACTGAAAGAATTGAACACATAAAAGAACTTCATGCCACTGAAATTTTGGATATGGAATCCAGACATATTTCAGAAACTGAAACTTTAAAGAAGGAACATTATGTTGCTGTTGAGTTACTGACAGAGGCGTGTGGTACATTGAAGGCAGTGATACAGTGTCTGAGACCTAAAGAGGTATTTATTTTGTTGTTGTCATGTGGGGGGAGTTTCCACTGTTGTCAACAATCTGTTTTTAAGCAAAAATTTTAAAAGAAATTTGAGAAATATCTCTTCTTTATACTATTAGAATTTAAGTCTCCCCATTGTATTAGATAATAGAGTTCTTATGTAAGTTTGCAACTTGTTATGGTTCCTTAAATAATAACTATCTCTTCTTACTATGGTAATATCCATAAGGAAAAAATTATAGACTTGTTATAAATCATAGTTTCATTTCAAGTATGCTTAGATTGAGTTTTTTTCTTTTTCTTTCCCTTTTTTTTCTTTTTACAGCATTATAACAGCAAAATAGTTTATTGGGTTCTGTTTTTATTAAAACAAAAATATTTATGTATGTTGTTTCTTTTTTCTAATTAGGGATCCTTGATTCCTGAACTAATGTATTCTAATGCTTACAAAACTAGAGAAATATATTCCAGTGGTAAGTTATATAAAATTCTGGAATGTTTATAGTATTTGATTAAAACGTGTTATTTTTGTTTGAAGAGGGTATGTTTTTTATTTTTGTTTGTTTGTTTGTTTAACAACAAATGATTGTTTTCTTTATTTTAGATTCTGCATCAGACTGGAGTCAGGGAGTTTATCTTACACAAAATCAGGGATTTGACACAGCATCAGAAGGACAAGGAGAAGAAGGTGAAAATATAACAGAATCATTTCCAGAGAAAATAAAGGTACTGAAAGATAAATATTACTGAAACATAATATATTTTAGTAAACTTACCCAGTATATGTTGAACATAGAAGTTTATTTAAAGTTATATACTCGATCTCTGAAAAAAACTGTATAGCAAGAAAGATCGAAGGAAGGGGGAGAGAGAGGGAGAAAATATGCTGCCCTCCACTCCCTCCTTTCTTCCAGAATTAGTGACCAGATCTTTTGGTCAATTCTCTGTTAACTAGATATTGAGGAAAAAGGATGTTGGAAGTAGCATCCCTGGTTGCTCAAACAATGTCTAGTACAGTCCACCCCATCAAATAGAAGCAAAAGGTAGCACTCACCTCATGCTTCAAATGAAAACAGGCTAAAATAAATGACTTAAAAGAAAAAAAAAATCCATGAGAATCTATTTCATTTTATTTCCATATTCCACAAATAATAATATATTGTATTTCATTTTATTTCCATATTCCACAAATAATAAAATACAATATATTAAATAATTATGTTATGAAGATTTAAAAAATAATTTTTATTATTGCTGATTTTGTTTGCCAAAATTATTAAAGCAGTCTCAAGGAATGGAAGTTTTTCCCACGGTATTTCTTTTGGTCAAATCAATGGCTAATCATTAAATCTAGGAAGAGTACATTAGCTAAACTGAAGGAACTTAAAGGTGAAAGCTATGGAAATCATAGACCATCTGTTGCAATTGACTTAGCTCTCCACAGGAAGAAGGCATTTAGTAAAGGTGCCTGGAGTTTCTTTTCTGCGGTTGCTTTTCTAAATCTATTTTGCTTCATAATTCTATATTGCTTAATATTTCTCCTTGTAGCTCTCATTTTTTCAGCATTTGGAGAAGTTGTCATAACTTTGGCTTTTGGATTTTGGTTTCTAGGGATTACTGAGATCTGTTCATAATGAGGGCTTGCAGGTGCTTTCTCTCACTGAGTCACTATGTGGTGAAAGAGAAGATCATTCTATTCAACAGATTTCAGAATTTTGGCTAGAAGAGAGAAGATCTTATCTTAATATCATCTCATCTCTTAAGGATTTAATTACCAAAATACAAGTGCAAAGGGAATCTGAGGTACCCAAAGAATATTATATTCTTTGTAGCATTGTTATTTTTAATGACAATAATGAACTTTGTAAATTAAATTCTTTTTTATATGAATTTTCACATAAATTATTGTCTGTATTTTCAGACTCAAAAATACATACATTCTTTTAAATACCTATTTTGGATAGTAGAATGTTTTAAAAACATGTTTATTTGAAACCTAACTTTTGTTATTTGTACTCTGCTAGGTTAATGATAATTCTCAATCTCATGAGAGCCTCCCGGACTGGTGAGGGGAATTTCTACTTGCTCTCCAACATGTTTTCTTAAAGGAGCACAATGTTTTGCTAGCTGTTTTTCAGGTTGAACTGACAGCTCTAGGCACTAAAGATGCAGTTGGATTATTAAAGTGTTTGGAACAGTGAATACAAGAACAAGTATCAAAACAAAATTTTATTTTAAAGAATACTATTTTTAATAGTAATAAAAAAATCAGTTGCTGATTTGTTTTAGAGTCTTAATTTAAGTATGAAGATAAGCATTTTTAACAGGGGCCACTAAGAGTATTTAGGAGAAGAACATTACCTTTTGTCTTATTTTAGAAAGTAAGAAAAACATAAAATTAATAAGATAGTCCTCAAACTTGGAAATTTAGAAAGAGCTGTAAAACCTAAAGAAAAGAGAAGGAATAAGATACAGTCACTTCTCATTATTTTTAGTAGTTATATTTTATAAACCTACAAGGAGTCATTGTTCCTGTGGGAAATACAGAAATATGTTACTGCAAGCCTCAATCACAATATTTTCATCAACCAGTCAATACATGATCTTATTTTCTGTGTGGTTGTGTTTAAAGAAATCTTATATGGGGAGGGGAGAAGAAATGTATCTCAGTGGTAGAATGCTTGCCAAGCATACTCTTGGCCCTGGGCTCAGTACTCAGTGCCATTAAAAAAAGAAAAAAGATACCTTCTGTGTTGTATATTATTCATTAATGTTTAACACGGCCAAGAGCAATCATACAGAAGCTTATCTAACACACTTTTCTCCTTAAAGCACGTCACAGATTTCTTGCAATTAGGAACACCAAGCCCTTCACTTGTGGGCCATTTAAAACCATTAAATCACAAATAAAAAGCACAATATGGAAAAACAAGTTACTAAACAGGACATTTGTGTACAATATGAGAGCTAAAATACAAAGATACAGTATGCCCTTGTTTAACTTAGCCAGGAACATGTGCATGAGGAAATTTAATTTTTTTACTACTCTGTCTGACAAAGCAATACAAGTATTGGTTTGAGGGTTACAAAAACTTTTTATCAAGTAGACAAATCTGAAAACACAGGATCCATTAATAATGAGGATTAACTATAATAAAGTAAAAAACAATAATAACAAAATATTATAAATTATTTTATTTATACAAATAAGAAAATTGAGATGAAATTAAAAAAAAATCACTTATCAAAATTCATGCTGGAAGAAACAGAATACCTGAAAAGACCTACAACAGCATCAAATCAGTAGTTAAAAATAGAAAGAAGAAGCTTATTATCTGAAATTGCAGTACCACATGCTCAAATTAATGACAGGAAAATGACCTTGAAAAGAGAACAAGAAAATGATAAACCAAACCTAGGTATGTTACAAAACAGACTCATATAATTATACAAATGGGTGAAAATATTTTACTTTACGTTATTATTACTCAGTTAAAACATTTCCTTTCAGTGGTATTGATTTCTCATTTTCATAACATTAATTATAGTAATTACTGCAGTGGCTAGAGAGGATTGTCAAATTGATTTTAAACAACTGTATCTAATTTTAAATACAGTAGCCTTACCTTGACCAAGTTAAACAAATTAATTTTATGGTCTCTTTTTGTTTGTTTGTTTGTTTTAATTGGTTATATGTGACAGTAGAGTGCATTTATGCACTTTGATATATCATGCATAGATGGGATATAATTTCTCATTTTTCTGAGTGTACATGTTGAAGAATCATATTGGTCATGTAGTCACATATATACATACAGTAATAATATCTGTTTCATTCTACTATCTTTCCTATCCCCACATTCCCTCCCCTCTTCTCCCATCACTTCCCTCTACCTAATCTAAGGTAACCATATTCTTCCCTACTATCCCCCACCTTATGTGAATTAGCATTCACAAATTAGAGAAAACATTTGGCCTTTAGTTTTATGGGATTGGCTTATTTTGCTTACCATGATATTCTCCTACTCCAACCATTTTCTGGCAAATGCCATAGTTTTGCTCTCCTTTAAAGCTCTGAGTAATATTCCATTGAGTATATATACCACCCTTTCTTTATCCATTCATCTGTTGATTGATACCTAGGTTGGTTCCATAGATAAGCTATTGTGAATTGAGCTGCTATAAACATTGATACAGCTGCATCACTATACTGTGCTGATTTTAAGTCCTTTGGGTATATAAACCAAGGAATTGGATAGCTGGGTTAAAGGGTGGTTCCATTCCCAGTTTTCTGAGGAATCTCCATACTGCTTTCCATAGTGGTTGCACCAATTTGCAGTCCCTCCAGCAATGTATGAGTATGCCTGTTCCACCACATCCTCGACAACATTTGTTGTTGCCTCTATTCTTGATGATTGATTGCCATTCTGACAGGAGTGAGATGAAATCTTAGAGTAATTTTGATTTGCATTTCTCTAATTGCTAGAGATGTTGAACTCTCTTAAAGCTGTACATTAAGAAAGGTGTTTTATATACTAGAGGATAACTACCTAAAGGAAAAGGAAATCCATAATTAAAGTAGCCATTTCTTTTTTAATCCCTCTTTTTAAAAATTTAACTATAACAACATACAGAAAAGTGAACAATTCAACTCTTCAGTATGACATTATTTTTTTTTATTTTTTTTAATATTTATTTTTTAGTTGTAGTTTTACTTAATACCTTTTTTTAAATTTATTTATTTTTATGTGATGCTGACGATTGAACCCAGGGTCTCGCACATGCTAGACAAGCACTCTACTGCTGAGCCACAACTCCAGTATTACATTATTACATTACATTATTATATGAATGTCTGTGGAGGAGACATTATTTGTGTTAAGAAGTAGAACATTGCCCACATCCTAAAAGCCCCCTCTAAAAATCAGGCTATCCTGATTTTTCTTTAGTTTTATTACTAATTTATATATTCCAAAATCATATATGTTTAAAGTGTTTCTATTTTTGAACTTTATATTTTATGTCTTGCTTCTGTCACCTTCCTGAATTATCCCAACTTACTGCATTTATCTATAGTTCATTTTTGTTACCATATAGAATTCTCTTGTTTGGATATTCAACAACTTATATTTCATTCTGTGGTTGATTAGATTTGGATTGTTTCTACTTTTTAGCTATTAGAATTATTGCTGTTGTGGACACTGTTGCAAAGTGTTTCTGATGCAATTGTACTTATGTCTTTCTAGGAGTGAAATTGCTGGGTCATAGAATTCATATCTTTAAATTTATTAGAGAACCCCAAACTATTTTAAAGAGTAGTTTTGTTAGGGGCTCACAGGTAGAGTGCTCACCTAGCACATTGGAGGCCCTGGGTTTGATCCTCAGCACCACATAAAAATAAATAAAATAAAGATATTGTGTCCAGCTACAACTAAAAACTAAATATTTTTTTTAAAAAAGCAGTTTTGTCAATTTGTGCATGCACTAGCAGTATATGAGAGTTGTGTTATATACAACTTTGCCAACTTTCCGGTATTGTTAGACCTTTGCTGCCAATCCGTTTGGCGTACAGTACATAATTGTAGTTTTAATTGATTTTAATTATTCAAGTGACTTAGTGCTTTTTCATATGATTATCAACTGTTTGGATTATTGTTTTTGTGTTATGCTTGCTTGGATCTTTTCCCCACTTTTTGATAAAAGTCTATTTAATTTAACTCTAAATGGAAATCATTATTAAATTCTCATCTATTGAGGACACATGCATCTTTAGTAACTGTTTCATGTAGTGATGATAGAAAAACCTGTGCTATTGCCGATTTAAAATCATGACACAAGCTCAAAATTTGTCATTGAAAAGCTGAATCATGTTAAAATTCTTCAGAGAAAACAGGTATAATAAGTTAAATTAAACATATCCCTGTAGACAAAGGCTTAATTGAAAAATTTTAGAGGTTATTAATATTGTTTATATAGAATGCTATTGAAGTCTTAATGAGTATCTCTGTAGATTCATGTTTATATGTATAAATTATTGACCTCTACCCCTAAGAATCACATCTTGAGTCACATAAATCCTAAAATAATGACTATTTAACACCCAAGTAAATATGTCTACAGACTTTTTCAATGTCCATATGTACATAAGTATATTTTTTGTCATAAAAACAGGATCCTGATGCATATTTTGTAACCTGTTTTTACTTAACATGTATAAGATTTTAGTTCGGTGACTGAACTCAACCACTGAGCCCTATCTCCAAATTTAAAAAAAATTTAAAAAGGCCTTGGGATGTAGCTAAGTGATTTAGCTTCTGTGAGTTCAATCCCTGGTACCAATGATGGAGGTGAGAGCAAAAAAAAAAAAAATTTATATTTCTCTTTACTTTAAAAAATTCAATATAGGGTTATTTGGTTAAATTGGAAACTTTAAAAAGATTTCAGGATTTTTAAATTGCTCTCAAGAAAGTTTGTATTCCACCAATGAGGCATTTTTCACTGCCCTGAAACATGTTTTTATTCCTTTATAATTTTTATTCTGATGTTTAGGATCAAACCCAGATTTTTGTGTGACTAGCATGATGGGCTACTGCTGAGATAGTCCCTCAGTTACACGTTTATCATTAACATTTATTAAAAATTTAAATTAAAACTGACTATAAATTATTTTATTCAAATTCACTCTCATTCATAAATTGAATTTGTTCAGACTTTTATATTGAAAGGACATATACTTTTTAATGTTTTTTAAGTATACATGACAGACTATATGTTGACATAAGGTTATTTTTTGTTATAACTAATATTCCATTTGTGTGTGTGTGCATACATTTTTTAAAGAGAAAGAGAGAGAATTTTTAATATTTATTTTTTAGTTCTTGATGGACACAACATCTTTGTTTGTATGTGATGCTCAGGATCGAACCCAGGCCTCACTCATGCCAGGCAAGCACTCTAACGCTTGAGCCACATCCCCAGCCCCGCTTACAATTATCTTTATCCATTCATCTGTTAAAGGATGTTACTCTCCATTATTGGATTAAATATTAGGTAATTTCTTGTTCAAAAGTGAATTTAATGTTGTTTGTAAGATGCATAATAATTAACAAGGTAAGTTGAAAGTGTTACCATAAAAGAAACATAAAAAGTCTAATAATAGGTATTAGATTTCTTATCCCAGTTTGGGGTTATAGTAATACAAAAAATATCTATATTTTATTTATATATGGTGCTAAGGATCCATCCAAGCACCTCACCCATGCTAGGAAAGTGCTGTACCACTGAGCTACAGCCCCAGCCCCAAAAGATACATATTTAAAGAAGATTTTCTGAATATGCTATTATAATGTAAGTCAATTGTAGGTATACCTGAAATATTTTATGAAGATAAATCATATTACTACTGAATTCATAAGTTTATATATAAACAGTAAGTTTGTAAAACTTATTTAACTTGAAATTAGTATTTTTTAACTGAGGAGGATATATGATAGTTCCAAAAAAATCACCTTAAACTTGTCAATTTCCTGAATCATTTGAAAATTCCTTTTCTGTAGTATCAAAAAGATTTGTTAATAACTGAAACTTATCAAACAACAAAACACTCTTTTATTATTGACTTTCAATTATGTATGATTTAGACAAGATTAAAAGAGAAATTATAAATGTTAAACTATAAAAGCTTCAGCGAACATTCAGCTTTTATTAGTATGCTAAATTTGCATACAAAGAGCCAGAACATAAAAAGACATTTTTGTTTTCTGGCAAAAATCAATTATTCTTGAGAATAAAAACTGTATTTAAAGTGGGAATTGGGGAAATAAAGATGGCTGCAATCATGCCAACAATTGTTATCTATTTTTTTTTGTTCCACTGTTTTTTAAATCTTATAATATTTCTAAAATATCTTGCCATTACTTTTTCTGGAAGCATATTTTTCTTGATTTTATATTAGCACAATATTTAAAAATGTACATTATTTATTATTTGAAAAAGATAATTAAGTCTTATGACATTACTCAATAAAAAACATTTTTAAATTGGACAGTCAATTTATGAATTTAGAACACAGAAATCTACATGGGTGTATTGGTTGTAATTATTTAAATAAAATTATATATCTAGCAATATCACTGTTCTTTAATGTAACAGAATTTTTAAAAAATATTTTTTTGTAATTTCATTGAAACTGTGAAAAGCAAACTTAGAGAAATATAAATTGTTGCAAATACAATTTGACTAGAGAATAACTAATTTCAAACTGATTCAAGATAAAACTAACAAAAATGAAACAACAAACTCCAGAAACAGGAAAACAGGGATTGTTTTATGTAAATTGTTAATCTAGGTTTTTCACAAATCATTTATGTCCAACATCTAAAAGTTAGAGCAGTAAGTAAATAATCTTATTATATGCTATTAATACTAAATCTGATTTAAGAATAAATACTGTTTCAGAGGTGCCTATGGAATCTCCAATTCTTTCCTTTTATAAGTTTTTTCAATGGCATTGTAGGTGCATATGTCTAAAAAAATACATTTTAACCATGCTTTAAATAAGTCTTAAAAAATAAGAAACTGGAAACTACCAGTGATCTGTATAAAGCAATATCAACTAAAATGCACAGAATCATTTTTAAAAGTTAAAATTAGAAGATGAGATGTAGCTCTGTGGCAGCACTGAGTCCAATCTCGAGCATAAAAATATGGGAAATAGTAAATTGTGCAGTGCTACTAGCATGATATTTGGCTTAAAACTTGCCGAAGTCAGTAACAGTGACTTGAAATCTAAATACTAGTATCCACATGATTTTCTTTAGTTCACCAGTTCAAGCTTAGTTCTTCATTCGCAAAAACTAATGGTGATATCTTTTCTTCATGGGATTTGGATTTTTATTTTCATAAAATTTGGATGAGGTTAGATGTTTGTGTTCTTTATTCAAATTAAGTTTTACTCATTTTTTTTTAAAAAAAGCAAAACCTTAAAAACTACATTATGCTTCAAAAATTCTCCAATAAACTGGCTTAATTTTAAATGTCCTTAGAGTTCTCAAGTAGGTAAATAGATTAGAAACATCAAAGATATGCCACTGAACCACAATAATGTTTAAATTAATAAATTTTGTTTAGATCACATAAACAGTGTTAAAAAAAAAAAGTCAAACAAAGGAGTTCTTTTTAAAAAATGAAGGATTCACTGTCTGAGAATACCATAGTAGGGACACAAGATCGGCAGCACTTTCAGACAGAAAATAGATGCAACTACACAACAGCCTAATTGGATACAAAGTCATCTTCTCAGCTTGCAGATGGTGTTTGTCTTTTTTGGAATCACTGCTGTTATTGACTGGAACTTTCTGTTAGTTACAGGTCACTCTTCTAGCTAGAATTTCAGTCCTCTTAATAGCAAAATAAATTACAAATGGTGGTTAATTTTAAATTAGCCCTGAGACAGGGAGAGCCAGAGAAGGAGCAAGTGTGCACAAAAGTAGTGAAACAACATTAAGCTCTTATGAAATTGTAAACAAAAACCCAGGACCATTTACTTAAAGGAAGTAAGAGCCTATGGAGCTTCTGGTAAAGTGGTATAAGGCCCATAGGCATGCAAAACAGCATCGCACTAGAAAAGGACAGGATGTGTACACCTGAATTCATCACATGCCTCATCCACAGCTAAATCTTGCTGGTTCTTTGTGAGACCACATGACAAAGCAACAGCTCTGTTGCTGGTGAAGCTTCATGTTGGAGAAGTCACCACCATTTTCCTGAGGCTGTGGTCACTCCTCCCGGTTTTGCCAAGTTTAAATATTTGTTTACTCTCTCAGGGGCCTATGTGGCAGCTGGCCTTCCATATCTTAGCTGCAACATATTATAAAAAATTCCATCAGTACTAAAAAACGTACATTTCTCCTTGTCATTACTGCTTAACCTGTTACTTGTTGTATATGTCGTACTGGGTATTTTAAGTAATCTGCACATGTTTTAATGTATGCAGGAGTGTATGCAAAGATTTCATGGAACTACTATGCCATTTTCTATGAATAGCTTAAGCATCCCTGTGGTTTTGATGTTTATGGGGGTCCTGGAACCCATTCAAGCTGGAAGTTAAAAGCCAGGTTTCTCCTGATGCTGACTCTCTGTACAAGGTTTGGTAAAGTAGGGTTCCAGTAACACCTCTTAAATCTGCCTCTAGTATACTCATTGGCTAAGAGGAAATAATACCAGCTAGTTAGTTTAAACTGTTTCAGAGATTTAATGTTGATTAAATGAATCATTCTAGTTAAGAAGTTGGATATTAAGAGTATTAAAACTAATCCCATTTGGTAAATTATAGTAATGTAATTCCATTCTAAAATTAAATTCAAATTATTATGAATAAATTATTTTTTATAAAATTTTAAAGGAAATACTGAAAGATAATTTTCATTGACAAGTTATAGAGGACATGGAGAGTTGTAAAAACAAAAACACTTCTAGAATAGGTAAAAATCCAGAAACAGCTGAGTTAAGGCTGATTGAACTTCCAGTTTTGTCACAAGAGGAGGTGGGAATGGGCTACCTAATTAGACCAATTACAAAATTGTGCCCTTCAACAGATAGATGGATGAAGAAATTGTGGTACATATACACAATGGAATATTTCTCAGTCTAAAAGAAGAGAAAAATTATGGCATTTGCCAGTATATGGATGAACCTGGAGAATATGGTGCTAAGTTAAATAAGCCAATCTCAAAAAAAAAAAAAACAAAACAAAGATCTAATGTTCTCTCTGATATGTTAAAGCAGCCTCCAAATAAGCAAGGTGAGGGAAGGAGTGAAGGTTTACCTAATTGGACTGGGGAGTGAGTAGAAGGATTTGGAAATAGAAATGGAAAATACAGTAGAATGAATCAAACACAACGTCTCTAACGTTAAAACATAAACTGGGGGGAAGCAAGACTCATCACCGGGAACCAATGGTATCAATTGTTTCTTGAAAACAATCTTGACTGAATGGGTCACATATAGATGGAAACGTGTTTAAAAAAGATAATGTTTTATTGTAACATTTGATCTTTGAATATTTTTCTAAAATATTGTACAATATTGCAGCTCAGAATTGGCTTATTAGAGATAAAATAATTATCAGAAACACTAGCAATTCATATTATAGGAACAAAAGAATTACACGGGATAATTAGTAAGAAAACATACAGGTCCCCTCTGTTCACATAGTTAGCTCTCACAAGACATGGAGATTATTAATCTACTATCTGACTGTGTATTATGCTTGTCAAAATCCTATATATAAGTCCCAAGGCACCCACCCGCTTGCACCCTTGGAACTTTGTATGCTAAAAACCTCTTTCCTGAAGATCTGGAGTGTTGATATCTACCCTGTGCTAAGAGAGACAAATGTTAATCAGGTCTCTTGGTGTACACACACACAACCTTGCTTTAATTTGATTTAAAGTTAAAGTTGGTGGTCTTTTCTTTGTGTTAGCATTCAACAATAATGATCATTCATTACAGAGAGGATTTTAATTTTATAGGTTATAATTAGGTTTTTTAATCATTGGGACTTATGGATGTTTGAATAATCAGTGGTAGTTGTGGAGTTTAAACCCTTTAACTAAGGAGGGAAGTTTTTAAAATATTGAAATTTATTGTTACTTGGAGAGATGGAAGCCCAGATTTCAAGAGATGAGGACTAAAATTTTGTTCTTTGTTACTCTTTCTCTGAGATACCTTGTTTCCTAGAGTTTCAGTATTTACTGTGTCTCTGTTAAAGACCAATTTTCTAGGGGAAAAGTTAAATTCCAGAGCTCTGTATTTAGGATTGCTCCCTTCTTTCTGGGCTTTTAGTTGTTGAAAATGGATATACTGATATGTGAATACCTGGCTTGTTTCCCCCCATTCTCAGCTGCACCAACTCTCCAATTTGCTTCAGGGGGTGTTTTGTATGATTATTATTTTCAGTAACTCTTCACTTTCCTTTTAATTTCTGCATAAAATAATACACATGCTTCTTATATTTTTTATACAGTGAATTACTGGTAACTGACACTCTCAGGTAATTCTGGATTTTATTATGTACATTTATTAAACAAAATTAAATAATCCAAACTACGGCTAGGGATATATCTCAGCTTCATAGAGTGCTTGCCTCACATACAGAAGGCCTTGGGTTCTATACACAGCAGCCGCCCCCAAAATTAAAAAAAAAATGCAAACACATATTTAAGTATACACTCACACACACACACACACACATATATACACATATACATATGTGTTGTATGTGTGTATATATACACAAAGAGACACATATCCAATCACAAACACACATACATACACAATGATGGGAAGGCCCTAGTATCATGGCAGATACCTTGTGGTTGCTCAACAAATGGAAGAGATAATTAGTATGGATCACGGTCATCATCTTCACCATTGCTGTGTGCAGGAACACACAGAGAATGATGTTATAGGATTGCAGATATTTTCAGCATCTAGCAATTCCTCCTCCTTCACACCACTTGGTGTCCCCAGAAATCACTGTTCTGACTCTCACATCTGAGTCAAGACAGCTGCCCCAGTGTATAATCTCCTGGGTTCAGCAATCCCATTGGGCAGTACCCTTTGGGAAAGATGCAGAGAAGCTAACTGGGACACCTGCAGCCTCACCAGACACATTAGCTGGAAACTAGGCCCCAGTGTCCTTGGCCCAATGTTTTTATTGAGCCAAAATAACATCCTCTGTGTCCTCAGAGGCTCTGAGAGTTAGGCAGATGCCTGGAAGGGCAGGAGGAAGGATGAAAGCCCCAGTAATAAGTCATCAGGTCGCCTCACTGGGCACTGTGAGGAAAGAGCCCAGTGTCCTCAGAGGGTGGCTCTGCTGTCTTTGCAGGACCTGAGCTGACTTCCCCTCGATACAGTTTTGGGGTTTCACAAAAGACACAAGACTGGGAAGCTAGCAGAAGCCTCAGAAGGCATTTGGTTCAAAGCCCTTACTTGCAGATGAGGAAGCTGAGGTTCATTGCAGTGAGCCATGTCCCTGCACAAGAGTAGGGTCAAGGTGCCCCTGAAACCCTCCTCCTTCTGACTCCAACTCAGGGTTTGCATCTATCCTCTAACCTGCTATAGAAGAATCAGAGAAAACCAGGCCAAGCCCTGGTGCTGTTATCTTCCTGAGGGAGTCAAGCCTGCAGAAGCTACCTATCCATTCCTCCCTTTAATCATCTAAAAAAATGGAATCAAACAGCTGAACACCATATAATATGCCTACAACCCCAGCATATGGGAGGATAAGAAAGAAGAATCACAAGTTCAAGGCCAAGCTGCACAACTTTCCAAGATCCTGTCACTAAAATGATATGGGCTGGGGTGTAGCTAAGTGGTAGAGCACACCTAGGTTATGCAGCATTCAGGAAGGAAGAAAGAAGGGAAGGGAGGGGAGGAATGATTTTGAATTGACCCCTATCTGCCTTCTGTGTGCCAGGTGCTCATTAGATGTTCTGCATGGATTAGTTCATTCCATCCTCCCAATGGTCTTTTCAGGCTGATGCTAGTTAACTCTCACTTCAGAGAAAGGGAAAAGGAGACAGGGGCTCATTGAGCAACTCAGAATAGGCAGCCTGGATCCTTGGCCAGTGCTTTTCCTCCTTAGTGCAATCAGAAGACCCCAGGTCCCCAGGGCATTAAAACTGTTTATCCCAGGGCATGTTGGGCTGTGCAATGTGCATTGGTTATCAGTAAAATGAATATTTAAAGAATATGAATTATGGAGGTAGGGCCAGGATCTAGATCCTGTTAAATAGGAGGCTTCCTAGAAGTGGCTTTCAGTGGGGGGCTTTGAACATGGGGTTGGGGAGCTTTGGTTATGATGGCAGAGGCCCACTGATAGCATATAAGAGATAAAGTCGCTTAGGACAGTGCCAAAGAATTGACCTGCCTGAAAAGCCAGTAACAACCCACCATCTTCTCCCCCACACACACACACTGAGAAATCTGTACATTAAGAAATGTCCAGAGTGACTGGGGTTTTAGCTCAGGGGTAGAGCACTTGTCTAGCATGTGTGAGGCCCTGGGTTCAATACTTACAATAACATAAAATTTAAAAAATAAAAATTAAAGTCATTGTGTCTATCTACAACCAAAGGAAAATATATTTAAAAAAATGTCCAGGGTCCAGGGCACTCTCTTTTGAAGACAGACCCAAGGGCAAGCCTCTGACTGAGCAAAAAATTTGAGGAGGAGGATTCAGGAACCTTCCAACTTAAGAAAAGATTCATGTGGTCCCAGGTCAGTCTTCAGTCATCTAGCAAAAGGCTAGAATTCAGTTCAACCAATATTTTCCAAGTTTTGTTATACTTGTCATTTTAATATATATACAATCTAATATGTACTTGAAAAATAACACCACATCCACAATTAAGTGAATATAATTACTGTTTTTAAGATGAATCTAAAAGAAGTAGATTTGTCCTTTGGTATCCACAGAGGACTGGTTCCAGGACCCCCATAGATACCCAAACCCATGCATGCTTAGGGCAATAATATTGGAATAGTAAGTGCATATAACCCACATGTTTTCTCCTGTCTACTCTGAATTATCTATAGTTTAGTTATAAAACCTAATACAGGGCTGGGGTTGTGGTTCAGAGGTAGAGCACTTTCCTAGCATGTGTGATACACTGGATTCGATCCTCAGCACCACGTAAAAATAAAATAAAATATTGTGTCCACCTAAAACCAAAAAATAATTTTTTAGGAAACCAGAATACAATGTAAATAGTATATAAATAGTTGTTAGACTGTATTTTTTAGAGAACAGTAACAAGCAAAATATAATAAAATAAAAGTTTACCCATTCCATGTCAATGCATTTTTCCCCATGGTTGAATTCTGGATGCAGAACCAAAGTATATAAAGCACTGACTATATTTCCCTTTTTAATAAGTAGAAAATTTTAACTCATAATACCAGGATTCCGGGTGTAATTCATGATATACATAATATATATTTTTGTCTTTGTCCTAGCTCCTAAAACCCATGTACTTCCCCAAGTAATGAAAGACAAAAGGGCATCTTTTCTTATAATAGCTGGATTTTGGTCCCCAGTTCCTCAAACAGTGCCAGAGAGAGGAAGCGCCTTTTAACCACACAGTTTAAATAAGGCGATTTGGGAAGAGCCCCTGGATAGCTGCAGAAAAGAGGTTAGTTGCAGGGAAACCAACCCTGTGAATAGATAATTGGAATTATCAGCATCACCTCTCAACTCTGGAGAGGAAACAGGTACTGGGGGTTGAATTATTCAATAAGGACCAATGATAAAATCAATAATAGCTAAGTAATGAAGACTACATAAAACCCCAAAAGGATGGGAATTCACAAAGCTTCTGAAGAGATTCAGGCATTGAGCAGGTAGACACCCTGAGAGAACATGGGAGCTCCCTCCATACTCCTTTGCATGTTTTCCGTGGAGCTGCCTCTAAGTTGTAACATTTATAGTAAACCAGTTCATTTAGTTAAATGTTTCTCTTAGTTGTAAACACTGTTCTAGCAAATGATCAAATGGGAACCCCATTTTTTGAGAGAGAGAGAGAATTTAAAAATTTTTATTTTTTAGTTTTTTTAGTTTTCAGTGGAGACAACATATTTTTTTTAAATTTTATTTTATGTGGTGTTGAGGATCGAAGAGTTCAAAAGTACTAATGGGAAAATAAGCAAGCAAGAATTCCCAGGAATATGTAAAGCAACAAGGGGGGAAACTAGTTTTAAAAGATATTAAAACTTTTATAAAACCAATAATGTGATACTGGTATAATAATGTGATACTGGTATAAGAAGAAAAAGACTAATAGAATACAAACCCCAGAGACATCCCAATACCTTCAAAAGTTAACAATACCGTAACAGATTCAAAGAAGGGCTCTAAAAGCAACAGGTGAAAATAACAGACACACAGAAAAAGATAAAGTTGAACCTATGCATCATTCTGAACACCAGAATAAATCCTAATTTGAACATTTAAATGTAAATGTGATACCATAAAAGTACTAAAAGAAACCATGGGCAAATTCTAAAAATCTTGGAGGCCTTTCAGTGACTTAAACTCCAGATACCTGGGCTGGGGCTTTAGCTCAGTGGTAGAGTGCTTGCCTAGCACTTGGGAGGCTTTGGGTTTGATCCTCAGCACCACATAGAAATAAAGAAATATTTTTAAAAATCAAGATACCAAAATGATTAATATAAACTGTAAAATTTAAAGAAAAAGAAAAGGAAGACTTTTGTATACCAAAATATGTGAAGGTAAATAAAAATAAGTGAAAATCTGGGGAAAACTAGAATTGATATCACACAGGGCTAATCTCTCCAATTTACAAATTTCTAGAAATTGATAATGGGAAAAAGCAACCCAAAACAAAAATGTGAAAAACCCATTAACAGAGAGTTCACAAGAAAAAAAATACAATTAGTTTTTAAGCATAATATGCTCAGCCTTATTAATAATGATAGAAATCCACATTAAATTACTCTATACTGATAATTCTCATCTATCAAACTGTTAACAAATTCAAGGGTTGTGCACAGTACATTGGAAAGGTCCCAGAAAAAAAGGAACTCTCTGATACACTGAGATCTGCCCTCTTGTATCTGTGGTATTCAGATTGGATTCAACAATCATAGGTGAAAATATTTTTTCAAAAATTGTCATACTGAAAACATACCAACTTTTTGTTGTCACTAGTATCTAAACAATACAGTGTAATGACTATTTACATGGCATTTATATTGTATTAGGTCTTCTAAGTAATCTAAAGATGATTTAAAAGTATGTGGAGAAAGTGCATAGGTTATATGCAAATACTATGCTTTTTATGTAAGAGACTTAAGCATCATTGTATTTCAGCATCCACAAAGGGGTCCTCAAACCAATCCTCTATGAATAATGAGGAGCAACTGTACTTGTGGAAGTTTGAAATGGTGCAACACCTAAGAAAGGAAGCATTTAACTAAATGATAAATGCATTGCCCACTGGCACAGTGATCCCACTTCTAGGAATGTATCCCACAGATGTACTTGCACATGTATAAAATGATATGTATACAAGCTGTTTCACCATAGTATGGTCTGTGATACACCTAGAAACAACCCAAACATTCTTATTCTATGTGCAATTCAGAAGAAAAATTGCCATGTGGTTACAACATGCCAATTTTAAGATTCCATCCATCTCAGATGTGCATCTTAAAAATCAATGAAATGCCTTAATTATAAACCACAGAATTGTATGGTAAATTATTTGTTTTTCTTCTAATTAACTCGTATGTCTCTCAAATGTAAAACTCCAAAATGGCATGCATGTTTTTTCCATTTGACAACATTTCCTCCATGCTTAGAAACTGGAATATTTTCAATAACTTTATAACTCGTTATTTATTTAGTTTACTTAGGAATATGTGAATATGAAAAAAAAAGTAATGGTTTTTAACAGTATTTTTAACCATACTGACCTCTTTTACTCTGGGACATTTTACTTGCTCAAAATAAAAAAAGTAATTATTTTCAATTTGGCTGACTTCTCAGGTCAAAGAGATTCAATACATCTCTACACAATTGAAAATATATTCTCTTCCAAGAAGTCTTTACTTACATGTTTATTTCCACAGCACCCGTCAATAGTAATAAGCAACAAACACCTTACCAGATTTTTAAAAAGTCAAAATGAACATTCTTTTTAGAGTTAAACAAGTTGAAGAAATTTTTGTTACACTGTAGCTAGCTTGAGCTAAACGCTATTTTAATTTTCCTCTATCATAACTAGTAGTGTTTCAAATGAAAAGATAAATTGTAATGAGTCATACCATGAGTTCTGGTGTATGTACATCTATCTACATTTTCCATATTTGCTAATATGAACACCTGTAAGTAGAAAGGGTTATTTTAAAAGTGATTACATCTGGGCATGGTGCTGCTTGCTTGTTAATCCCAACAATTTGGGAGACTGAAGCAGGAGGATCACAAGTTTGAGACTGCCATTTCAAGAAGGGGAGAAAGGGCTGGAACCCAGTGGTAGAGTGCCTCTGGGTTCAACTCCTAGTAAGTAACCCACCCCCCCCAAACTGATGACATGAATGAATATTCTACTCAACTCAGAACTGCTATTGTACACACCACTGTCACTTCCCAACTCTGTTCTCACATCAAACTGCTAAAATGATATTAGTGTTTAGATGTCAACATTTCTAATGTGAATTCCCATTAAACACAGACAAACACAACCTTGCCTTCCAAGATTCTAGAACAATTGACAAAGGTGTCACTAACCAAGATCATGGCCTTTTTTATTTGTCAGACACATCAGAAAAAAAAAATTCCCAGAAAAATGTTGTTTTTCATCCCTTTCTTATTAAAATATTGTAGATAATGGATATGTTCTTAATAGTATTCTCAAAGAGGCAGAACAGTCCTTAAGGAAAATTTTTAGTTATCAAAGATATTGAGGAACACCAGTTTAGTGTTTGGGGGCATTTAGTGTTTGGGGGTCAGGATCTAGGCTTCAAACAATGCTTGGGTGGGATGGATCTGTATCATCAAGATTCATCC
Organism: Callospermophilus lateralis; assembly: GCF_048772815.1. Classification (NCBI taxonomy): domain Eukaryota; kingdom Metazoa; phylum Chordata; class Mammalia; order Rodentia; family Sciuridae; genus Callospermophilus; species Callospermophilus lateralis. The sequence goes on along the minus strand of NC_135315.1, from coordinate 89,388,128 downwards.
TGGTCAGAAGAATTTTGATTTTAAAATGGTTTAATCAAGCCCACTTTAAATGACCATTACTTTAAGACACAACTTTTAAAAGTTTTTATAGGAAACTCCACCCCTTGCCTCTAATTATGTAAGACAAATGAGTAAGGGGTGCTTCAGGAGAATAAGGAAACTGTCTGAAAACTAGTGCTCATTTTTTCAAACTACACATTAACTCAATATAAATATAAAATTATAGTGAGTATACATAGACTAGTATATATGGTAACAGTATGAGATGGCACATAAATCCCCCCCCCCAATGAATTCAAAAATTTCAATCTTGTTAATATTTTACTTGTTATTACTGGCAACTGAAGGGATCCATGGAAGGGTCATAGTAGAGCCTGTGGGTAGACTGAGGCAGTCTGTAATTGACCTTGGAGTGTCATCCCTAGTTCAATCTAGCCTCTCATTTTTATTAGTTTAAATAAGGTTGTCCTAACACTAAGTGTCCCAACACTAGTTTCTATCTTCAACTCCCTCTTGGATTTTTTTGTTTGAACTGGATCCTAGTACTTTTTCTTTCTTTTTTTAACCAACTCAAACTTCTTCATTAGCAGCAGGTGCAAGCACTCAACACATTCTGTCTTTCATCACAGCTGAAGTTTCTGGTTATAAGTGAGACTGCAATGTATGTCATATATTGTCCTCCCTTTATTTTTCTTCTACATGTAAGTGAAAGTATCACACCCACTTTCACTTTTGTTTGTAGGCAGGTTCTATTGTGTACAAATCTCATTGCTCAGTAGCCAAGTGGGCTTAATAAATGTTCAATACCAAGGAGAGGAGCCTTGGTTCTGTGGTTGACAACCAACTGTTCCAGACTGGAATCCCTTGCTTCAAGGATAATCAAACTTCCCTTTGCCTGAGGCAAGGCTTGGGCTCCAGTATTTCACTTTCCTTCTGTGAGTGACCCCACCCCTGTAGTACAAAGGTCACTCTAAGCCCACCTCTGCTTTCTCACACAGGGCCAAATGATAGTTCAGGGGTGGAAGTGAAAGGAAAGTGACCACAACACTCGGAGTGACCAAGAGATCTTTATTGCAATAGTGCAAAAGAGAAGGAGAAAGAGAGAGCAAGGGAGAGTGAAGCAAGAGATGAAGACAGAAAGAACAAGAGACAGGGGGCCCTTAGCAGTAGGGAGTTTTTAAAGCTAAATTGTAATGGGGTCTCTGGGTCTGCAAGCTGCCTTGTTAGCGGACAATGATTGGATTACATAGTAGGTTGCTAAGGATGTCCTCTTCTGCCTTCAGGAAGATGGGGCAGGGGTCAGATGTGGGTTTCTGTTGCACCAGATAGGTGGGGATCCAGTGTTCAGACCTGATATAATCCGGTTATAAAGGATCAGACAGGTTTGAGTGCATGTGTTATCCTGCAGCTAACATCCATTCAGCCTGCCCTACAGACAACTTGGTTCAGCCTGTCTTGAACCTAACATTCCTCCCATTTGTTTTTCTAAATGACATGGCGAAATCATAAAATCCTCTGGCTACATCCTGCTTAATGGTGGGCAGCGTGGGACCTAAGAGGGAAAGTGGAGGAATGTTCAGGGACAGGTCTGGGAACACTAGGCAGCCAGAAATAACACCCAGTGGTTATAAACAGCTATTTTGGCAGGGGTAGAGTCCATAAAAGTTCCTTGAAACCATAAGTCATCAATGGCATCAAATCAGTCCTGGGCAGAGGAGATCCTTGGTATCAGCCATTGGTCCTGTCATAGGGATTCTAGGAAGTATCAGAGGTAGCTTGGTTGAATCCAGTAATGTTAAGGGTGACAGCCCAATTTCAGCCAGTGGAAGGGCAATTGCCATGACCCATTAACTGAGAGTGGGTGATGTAATTCTGGTGCCATGTCACTTAGATGTTAAAGCACCATCTGTGGTTGGGATAGAAACTTGAAAGAAATTTAATGATTAGTAAAAGAATAACAGGATTGGTGAGAAATTTTTATTTTGGTGGGCGTGGTGAAAGTCCAGGACTGGATATTTGGAACAGGTGCCTTTTTAAGGTGGGAGACATGGTACCAGGGAGAATGTCTAAAAGCTTGGTCACCTTTGGCGCTGAGTAGTACTCCATTGTGTGTAAATGCCACATTTTTTTAAATCCATTCATCTATTGAAGGGCATCTAGGTTGGTTCCACAATCTAGATATTGTGCTGCTATGAACATCGATGTAGCTGTATCACTATAGTACGCTCTTTTTAGGCCTTTGGGGAATAGTCCAAGAAGGGGAAATAGCTGGGTCAAATGGTGGTTCCAGTCCCAGCATTCCAAGGAATCTCCATATTGCTTTCCAAATTGGCCACACCAATTTACAGTCCCACTAGCAATGTACAAGTGTACCCTTTTCCCCACATCCTCGCCAACACTTGTTGTTGTTTGACTTCGTAAAGGCTGCCATTCTTACTGGAGTGAGATGGTATCTTATGGTGATTTTAATTTGCATTTCTGTGATTGCTAGAGATGGTGAGTACTTTTTCGTGTATTTGTTGATTAATTGTATATCCTCCTCTGAGAAGTGTCTGTTCAGGTCCTTGGCCCATTTGTTGATTGGGTTATTTGTTTTTTTATTGTTTAATATTTTGAGTTCCTTGTATACTCTGGATATTAGAGCTCTATCTGAAGTGTGAGGAGTAAAAATTTGTTCCCAGGATGTAGGCTCCCTATTTACCGCTCTTATTGTTTCTCTTGCTGAGAAAAAAAAAAAACTTTTAGTGTGAGTTTATCCCATTTGTTGATTCTTGTTTTTAACTCTTCTGCTATAGGTGTCCTATTAAAAAATTTGGAGCCCGACCAAGCATGATGTAGATTAGTGCCAACATTTTCTTCTATCAGATGCAGAGTCTCTGGTTTGATATCAAGCTCCTTGATCCATTTTGAGTTAACTTTTGTACATGTCGAGAGAAAGGGATTCAGTTTCATTTTGTTGCATATGTATTTCCAGTTTTCCCAGCACCATTTGTTGAAGATGCTATACTTTCCCTATTGCATGCTTTAGCACCTTTGTCAAATATAAGGTAGTTGTAATTTTGTGGATTGGTCTCTGTGTCCTCTATTCTGTTCCCTTCGTCCACCCACCTGTTTTGGTACCAGTACCATGGCCACTGAGTTTAGTAATGACAACTGGGGGTTTGCAATCCACCGCCTCTAAGCTGCTGGACCCTAGAGACATAGCCTGTGGTCTCCCTGGAGGTTGAACAGCTACAGAAACCTGCAATTTATATGAGCTTGTGACTGTGGCCTCGGAGCCTCCTATTAACAGAAAGAGCCAAAGAAAAGCCTCTAGTTTCTTGTCTATGTCTCTTTTTTGGGGGTGAGGAGTGCCAGGATTGAACTTCTGGAGCCTTTGATTCTTGAGCCTCTCCCCAGTCCTATTTTGTATTTTATTTAGAGATAGGGTCTCTCTGAGTTGCTCAGGGACTCACTTTGGTTGAGCCTGGTTTTGAACTGACATCCTCCTGTCTCAGCCTCTGGAGTCCCTGGGATCACAGGTGTGGGACACTGTGCCCAGCAGACTTTTCTCTCTCACCATCCAGAACAGTGCATGGAGGGTGCTGGCGCCCAGGGTTGGTTGGATTAGTCTGTGAATCATTTGGACCAGGGACTGCATTTTTTCCCCACTGAAACACAGTAATAGTGACCATTTGTAACCTCTGTGCTGCAGGCATGTGATGTCATAGAAGGAATAATCAAAACAAGAAGATGGCAGGAAGAGCCCTGCTGTGGGCGGGAACCCTGGGAACTGGAAAAGTCCTTGTGTTCTCCTTGATTTCTGCTGTGCAAGAGGACGATCCTCACTTTGAAGCCAAATGGAATTCACATCTTAACTAGTCTTTTTTTAGCGACATAAGTCACATGTGTGTTTAAGAAGGGAATATGATCTCAAACTTTTACTTCTAGAATGAAAATCATCCTGGCCAGAGGGGAAGAAAAGTCCTCTGAGAGGTCTGGTCACTGGGATCGTCTTTGAACTCTTTCAAGTCTCCTTTTCTTGGAAAATCCATCTCTTTTTTTTTCTTTTCTTTTTTTTTTTTTAACCAGTGATTGAACTTGGAGGCACTCAGCCACTGAGCCACATCCTTTTTTTGTACTTTATTTAGATCCAAGGTCTTGCTAAAGTTGCTGAGGGCCTTGCTAAGTTGCTGAGGCTGGCCTCCAACTCGTGATCCTCCTGCCTTAGCCTCCTGAGTGGTAGGATTATAGGTTTGCACCACCATGCCCAGCTGAAAATCCATTTCTATTGGTCCAGGGCCTCATAAAAAATTGTGATGGGCTGTGGTTCATTGGTAGAGCACTCATCTCGCACATGCGGGACCCTGAGTTTGATCCCAGCACCACATAAAAATAAATAAGTCAAATAAAGGTATTGTGTCCAACTACAACTAAAAAATAAATATTTAAAAAAATTAAAACAAAGATATTATGTCCATGCACAATTAAAAAATATTAAAAAAAAATCTTCTGTGGCACATTATTGGAGGGGGAAAAATGAGTCAGCCAGTATTTTTTTGAATGCAAACTTTGCCCACCACTATTTTGGCTACGTGCATGATTTAAAATAACAGAAATGCACTTTTGATCTTTAAGGGCTTCTAGTGTTTTTCAGGCAGAGAAACAGGAAGTCTCCTGATGGCATAAAATGGCTCAGTTGAGTGCTGAGCTTCAAACTGCTGACTGATTTTAAATGCTGGAATTGGGCAGAGGGTTTGATAATTCCCCTTCAGAGTTGGGCTTTCCAGGGGACAAAAGAGGACATACGGTGGAGCTTGTTGGGATCTGCAAGGGGATCAACCAGATCCTCAGGCTTCCCAGAGCTCCTGGTCTGGACATGGCTTGTTCTCTTGAAGGGCCTCTTGGCATAGGAGAGTAGGAGCCTGCGCTCTTGTATGTAAGGAAGAGGGCTCTCACCAGGTGTGGTGGCCCCTGCCTGTCATCTCAGTGACTCTGGAGGCTGAGACAGGAGGATCACATGTTGGAGGCCAGCCTCAGCAGTTTCACCAAGCTCTAAGTGACTTAATGTGACCCTGTTAAAAAATAAACAACATAAAGTTCTGGGCTACATCTTGGTGGGTATTGATTGATCAGCTGGGAGGCCTGGGGAAGGCCACTTGACCTTTCAGAAGCAGAAACACAATCAGCTGTGAAAAAAACTTGAATTTTAAGTTTGAAGTTGTACATATGGAGTTGCCAGGGTGTGTTGTGTGGTGACTGATGGTGGATGAAGAAGTCCTATGTCTGGGGGAAGTTTTTTGAGGCTGGAATGCCATACAGTGTGCACTTACAAGAACATTAGCTTGTCCAAGTCGTCTTCCATTTTTTTTATGGGGGGAGTTACTAAGAATTGAACCCCAAGAATTGAACCCAGAAGCTGTCAACCCCTGAGTCCCATCTTCAGTCCTTTTTGCATTTTATTTAGAGACAGAGTCTCACTTAGTTGCTTAGGGCTTCGCTTTTGCTGAGGCTGGCCTCCAACTCGTGATTCTCTTGCCTCAGCCACCCGAGCTCCTGGGATGACAGGCCTGTGCCACAGCACCAGCATGATAGCTGTTTCCTTCAGTGCTGTTTTACTCAGTGTTATTTAGTACTTTTTGTCTTCCAGTGTTGCTCTTTAAAAGTCTGATTTTCAGGGTTGGGACCTTTCTTTCTGGATGATTTGGAGGTATTTTTGGATAGGACGCCCTCCCCTGATTTCCCTTTCTTGATGTCCACAGGGCTTTCTGAGTCTCACTGTTTGGTGTCGTTGGTGTGGACAGTCACCAGCTGTGAACCCCTTAGCTGTGGGCTGTTCCCATTCTCTGTGTGGTCTTTCTGGAAGTCCAGCTAGGTGAGATTAGCTCTGAAGTGATTTTCAACCTGGGTCAGTTTTGCCCCCAAGGAGATATTTGGCAGTATCTGGAGAGTTGTCTCTTTTAATTTTCAAAATGTGATGGTGGGACTCCTGGCATCTAGTGTTAAAGGTCAGTGATGCTGCCAAGCAACCTTCACTGCAAGGCCGTGCCCCCAAAACAGAGGCAAGACTGAGAAACCCTTTTTTTGGGTGAGGGCTACTAAGGATCAAACCCAGGGGCACTAAACACCTGAGCCTCATCCCCAGCCCTTTTTGTATTTTATTTAGAGACAGGGTTTTGCTGAGTTGCTCAGGGCCTTTCTAAGTTGCTGAGGCTGGCCTCCAACTAGCCATACTCCCACCTCAGCCTCCCAAACTGCTGGGATGACAGGTGTGCACCCCCACACCCAGCTCTCAGTTTCTTAATCCATAAAATACAAGTTAGCAGGCTGGGGTTGTGGCTCAGTGTTAGAGGGCTTGTAGAGCATGGGCAGGACCTGGGTTTGATCCTCAGCACCACTTAAAGATAAAGGCATTGTGTTGTGTCCATCTACACCTAAATCAGTTATATCAGTTCAGTCACCTATATCAGTTCAATATTTATTGTTAAGGGGAGGGGTGCTTAACTTTATAATGGCTTGATTTTTGAGAATTTTTTAAGATTTAAGTTCTTTCCCTAATTTAGCGCTGGAACAAAATTAAACTTGTTTCAAAGAAAAAAAATTAAAAATAAATATGAATAATGCAACCTTGTTCAAAAGTAAACAACATAAAGTTCTGGGATGTGTCTTGGTGGGTAGTGATTGATCAGCTGGGAGGCCTGATTATATTAAAATATTAAAAAAAATACAAGTTAGACTTTCAAGATGACAGGCTATGAAAAGATCAGTGAGATATAAAGAGCTCCATAGGAAAGGGTTGGTATATTTTCCTTTCTTCCATGAGTTTCTTTTTTATAATATAGTTTTTTAGTTGTAATTTGACAGAATACCTTTGTTTTATTTATTTATTATTATGTGGCATGGAGGAAGAAACCCAGGGCCCTGCACATGCTAGGCGAGTGCTCCACCACTGAGCCCCATCCCCAGCCCAGCCCCTTCCATGAGCTTTTAATTGGAGAAAGCTGGACAGAAAAGGAGCCATTCTTAACCAAGTATTGTTTCTATTTGAATGGAAGGGTAATGGTCACCCCTTCAGTATTAGGTGGAAGGAGGCAGGGATTCTGTTCAGTGGCTAGTGGTCACTGTCTTTGACACTGGAAACTGAGAATGGGGAGTTGGGGGCTGTGAACGAACAGGGAAGAGTAAGGCACAGTGGCTCACACCTGTAAACCCAGCAACATGGGAGGCTGAGGCAGGATGATCTCAAGGTGGAGGCCAGCCTCAGCAGCTCAGTGAGACCCTGTCTCTAAATAAAAAAAAAAAAAGCTGGTCCTGAGGCTCAGTGGTGGAACAGCTGGCTGGCACATACCAGGCTCTGGGTTCCATTCCCAGAAACATCAAAATAATACAGATGAGCACTGTCACCTGTGGCCTCCCCTGGGCCTCATGGTGTTGGAATCATATCCCTCTGTGTTCTGTTCTAGACATTTTCCCTTTGTTATTATAACACATGCTTTGGGCTTGCCAACTCAGGTGCCTAAGCATTCGGGCAGCAAGGTAAGCAAAGTGACTTGCTCAAGCCCAAGGATGTGGTGCCCTTTCACTAAAAGAGGGCCATGGTGTCCAGACCTGGTTTCTCAAAAAAAAAACAAAACAAAACAAAAAAAAAAAACACAACAACAACAAATAGCTGGATTTTAACAGGAAATTTCCTAGGGTTCAAAAAATGGCAAGGGCCATGCACAGTGGAACATGCCTTTAATCCCAGTGGCTGGCTTGGGTTGCTGAGGCAGGAGGATAGCGAGTTTGAGGCCAGCCTCAGCAGAAGCGAGGCCCTCAGAAACTCAGGGAGACCCTGTCTCTAAATAAAATACACAAATGGGCTGGGGATGTGGCTCAGGGTTTGAGGGCCCCTGTGTTCAATCCCCCCCTGACAAAAGCCAAGTTTAAAGGCACATCTAAGACTACGGAGTCCCAATCAAACCATCCTGTGGGCAGCTTGTTGGCTCCTTGTAATCTAAACAGTATTTTAGTTCGCCAGATGAGGCTGTCCAGCATTAGCACTATTGTGTGCTCAAGACCACCCTAGAAAACATGGAGAAGATCAGAACTAGAACCAACCTCTGCCCCATGGGCTAGTGGATTCGCTGATCATCTCCCATATGGCTGCTCAGAGCTGAAACCCAAAGGGCATTGAAAAGAGGAGCCTTCCCTGGGCCATCTTTGAAGCAGTAGCTTCAATTGGCCTTGTTCCAGCAGCTTGGGAGGCTGAGGCAGGAGGATCTAATGTTGGAGGACAGCCTCAGCAACTTAGTGAGGCCCTCAGCATCTCAGGAGGCTCTGCTTGGCCTACATACATGGGGTCTGACCTCATTCTTATTTCAGAGATGAGGGAGGATGAAATGGCACTCAGAGGCCATGGCATTTCCCAGTCCTGGACCCACTTGAGAGCATTTGCTTTCCAAAACTTGGTATTTGATGAGACGTCTGTTTCACCGGGTTCTCTTTAGCATCTGCCAACCAAAGTTATGTTACTGAGCATCAATTTATAGTTGACCACAGGGCACCGTCAGGGGGAGTTTGTGCAGACCAAGCCACCGCTTACAGATTTGGCCTTACGTATTATCCACTATTTTCTGGCCTTTTAACATAAAATAAAGGTCATGTAATAAATCCTTCCTGATTTGTTAATGTTATTTATTTATGTATTTATTTTGGTCCCATGGATTGAACCAAGGGGCACTTAACACCTGAGCCCCATTCCCCAAACTTTTATATTTTATTTGGAGACACGGTATCATTGAGTTGCCCAGGGTCTTGATAAGTGGCTGAGACTGGCCTCCACCTTGCCATCCTTCTGCATCTTAAAAATATGACAGGGCCCATGCTGAATTGGGGCACCCTCCCAAAGGAGCCTGCAGCTGAGTTTGAGAGGGGCTGCTGAGAATTCCAGAAAAGTCCTCAGCTTCATGGTCTACATCACCTGTCACCAGTGACATCATTGTCTTTCTCAGACACCAGAGCATCTTCCCAGGGAAACTAAGCCCCTGACCCTGAGCTCAGGCCCTGAGCCTGAACCTTCCCTCCTGGCCTCCGAGTGCAGTGGAGGCTAAATGTGGTGGTGGCTGAGAGAGCTGGTGGCATCTTGCTGTCCCCTTACTTGCATTTGGTCCCTAAGTACAGACATAACATTCTAGAAACACAGGGAGAGACAGAAGATGTCCCTTCTCAGGGGAGGGGGAGCAGCTAAGCAGTGAGGACACTGCATGGCTGACTTGAATCTGGACAAGTGGACATGGCGGGGTGGTCCCCTAAGGGCACCAAGCTTGGCCAGGCAAGGGTGGAGGTAGCAACCCCAGGCCTCCCCTGGAAGAGGACAAAGCTGCCTGGCCACAAGGTGGCCACGAGGTGGCAGGGATGGCAGTCCTGGCTCTGCCCCAGCACGAGGCCCATCTGGACACTTGGTGGGAGAGCAGCCACCCACTGCTGGGCAGGGAGCTGTGTCGTCCTGCGCCCAGAGGACCCAATGCCCCCCACAAGAACCCAGAGAGTGCCATGGCTGGTGACAATGGAGACATGCTGGTGACGCTGTCCATGTCCCTAGAGGAAATTCGACCAGACACCCGACCAACCTAAGGCCACACACAGAGACTTTGTGCTTTCAACCAGAATCAAATAGCCACCTTTGTGGGGACCAGTGATGCCATGGTGGCTGCACACATCACTGAGGGGGGGCAGTGGTGGCCAAAACCAAAGTCAGACAGAAAATGGGGACAGTGCTTCCCATTCCTGTCATGGTTGCAGCTGCCAAAGCCAGGAGGAGAAGAGAGGCCCCGCTGAGGGTGGCCGCCCCATGGTGGAGAGGAGGGGCAGATGTCAGCCAGACGATGGTGTCCCCACGCACCACAGCACCGCTGCCCCCGGCCACCACTGCCTTCCGAGGCACTGCCCGGTGTCCTCACTGGTCCTCAGGTAGGCGTAGCTCTCAGAAGAGCAGGGTGCCTATGCTGCCTACCTCGCTCGGCTCCTTGACGAAGATCTCAAAGGACTGCGAGATGTTGGTGACTGCCAACAGGATCCCCGACACCCAGGAAGGCAGCCAGGACCAAGAGGCCCCACGGCACAGGCCTCCAGATGCCACCACCATGGAGTCCTAAGCAGCTCAGTGAGACCCTGTCTCTAAATAAAATATAAAAAGGGCTGTGGACGGGACTCAGTGGTCAAGTGACCCTGGGTTTGGTCCTCAGTAAGGCGGCTGGGGACTGGGCACGAAACTCAAATGCTTAAGATGTCTCTCGAAATGGCCACTGTCCCTACCAAGGATTCAAAAGCAACCTAGAATTTGCAACTGTGGCTTTTCCCTTGGTTGCTTCTTTCAGGAAAGGTCACCAAGTGAGAACCCACAGGACAACCTGGGCTGCCACCTGACTTTGTAGACACAGTCCTTCTCACTGTGGTTGCTGCCGAGTGGCAGAGGAAGAGCTAAGAAAATGGCAGAGGGTACCCGGGAGGCCAGGGGCAGCCCTCAATCCAGGATGAGGCAGCTGCAGTGGACGCCCCTCCTACCCTGGGCACCTGCACCCTGGGGCCTCTCCAACCCTCCTCTCCACCCCAAGGTGACAGCCACACAGGCCACCTGGCCATGGCCCAGCTGCTCTCTGGCCTCCTCTCTGCCATGGCCTTGTCTGCTGGAACTGACCTCCCCACTTCAAACACCACCAGCCCTCTGCAGCTCTCCTGGCCTCTCAGCCACATCCACCATCTGTCTTTTTTCAGTCTTGGGAATTGAAACCAGGGATGTTCCACCCCTGAGCCCCATCCCCAGCCCCTTTTTTGTATTTTATTTAGAGATATGGGTCTCACTGAGTTTCTTAGGGCCTTACTAGGTTGCTAAGGTTTGCCTCCACCTTGCCATCCTCCTGCCTTGGCCTCCAGGCGTGCCACAGAGTCTAGCGCTTCCGGTTCACGTCTATCTGGAGCCCCACTCTATGCTCAAAACCTGGGCATATGCTCCTGGATTCCTAGGGCAGCATCTCACCAGCATGAGCAGAGGTGAGTGTCCCCTGCTGCGAGTACCATCCCTACAGAGCCCCATGCTGGGTCACCAGGCTGCATGCTCCTGGATCCCTGCTGAGGGTGGCAGGCATCTTTTTCCATGTCTCCCAGCATCCAGCACTTAGCAGGTTCCATGAATATCCAATGACACAGGGACCTTGCCTACCCTGTGATCCAAGAATGAGACTCATGGACACGGGAGACCCCAAGACCCACTGGTGCTTGAGGCCCGGGAGCCACATATGCTGACTGGGGGTGCGTACTGCACTCGTTGGTTGAGATCATGCACCATGGATGTCTCCCGGTGGCCCCCGCATCACCGTCTGCTTCTCCTTTAGCTGCTTGGCCACCTGCATGATGCCCAGAGCAGAGGATGGGCTCAGAGGTAGGTTCAGAGGGAAAGATCTCAAGCTGCTCTTCCTGCAGCTCTATGTCTTTACACGGACTTTAAAAATGCCCTAAGGGCCGGGGGTGCACCACTGTCATTCCAGCAGCTTAGGAGACCGGGGCAGGAGGATCACAAGTTGGAGTCCATCCTCAGCCACTTAGCAAGGCCCTTAGCAGCTCAGCGAGACCCTGTCTCCAGATGAAATCTAACAAGTGCTGGGAGGTGGCTCAGGGATTAAGTGTCCCTGTGCCAACACGGTGCCGTAAGGAGAAGACCAGACAAGGTGTGATTTTCCACTCTAGCTTCAGGTTCTCAGACCTGCTGCTGATGGCTGAGCTCTATCCATCTGTCCTTAATACTCTGAACTGTCTCACCATGGTGGGTGGCCCATCTGCGTGTCACAAACCACCACTGGACAAAGCAACAAGCCGAGTGACACTTTAAGAATGTCCGTTCATACTTACGTCTTTGGAGAGGAGTCCGAGATCTCGACCCAGGTCTTAGAGTAGAAGGTTCAGGAGCCCAGCATGAACACGAGGTACACTACCACATGGACAGGGTCCTCCAACACAGAGCCAAAGGACTCCGGTGGAGACAGGTAGGCATGGGCGGGGCCTCCAGAAGACATGTCTTGGGAAGAAGGAACAGAAAGTCTGGGACACTGCTTATACTTCACCTGAGCTTCGAGATGAACCCAGAGCAGATGGAAGACTGTGATTGCAGCCAGGCACAATGACACACACCTGTCACCCCTAAGATCAGGAGCCTGAGGCAGGAGGATGGCAAGTTGGAGGCCAGCCTCGGCAACTTAGAAAGGCCCTAAGCAGCTCAGTGAGACCCGACTCTAAATAGGGCTGGAACAGGGTTCGGGGGTCAAGGGCCCCTGGGTTCTGTCCCTGTTACAAAAAAAGTCCTGCACAGAATTTGTGAAACGACACAGGGGAGGAGATCTGTGGGTGAGACACTTGCTCAGGAGCAAGACGCACAGATTCTGAGCAGTGCCACTTGCTCTGTGGCCAGGAGAGGCTTTTTGGGAACATCTGATTGACAGACCAGGTACCCAACAGGGTGACAAGCAGGTGTATGCTGAAGCAGGCTGACAGCATCTGGGAGATAATGTAGAGGTGGGGACCAGGGTGGAGAGCAGGACAATTGGGATGTGGGAGGTGAAGAAGAGCTCGATGGGGTAGGTGTGGTACTGGCCCTGGTAGCATGCAGTCTTGTGGGCAGGTCCACCCAGCAGCCCCAAGGACAGAGAACAGGGCGCCCTTCACTGCCTCGCTGCCCCTTGTGGTCCAGAGACACAAGAGGTGGTACCAGCTCTTGGGAACTGACTTCTGATAGTGCTGTAGAGCACCTGCCCCTTCCCTCACTCCCACTGTGCTTGGAGGCACACTCAGAAAAAAAACAAACAGAAAAACTGGTTTCAAAATGTACAAAAGTCCACTCTATGGCCATTCATATCTAAACAGAAAAAAAAAAAACCCAATTATACTGAAGCCAGAGACAGTGGCACAGGCCTGTCATCACCATCAACCATCAACTCTGGAGGCTGAGGCAGGAGGACTGCAAATTGGAGGCCAGCCTCAGCAACTCAGCAAGACTGTCTCTAAGTAAAATATAAAAAGGGCTGGGGACAGGACTCAGGGGTGAAGTGCCCCTGGGTTCCATCCCTGTCACCAAAAAATAAAGAACAAGAAATGGAGACTTCCTGTGCTCACACTGGACACACCTGGAAATGGATGACCACAGCAAAGACAAAGATGGAGGTGATGAGGTTCCTGAGGTCAGGGAGATTCTGGCGGTAGAAAGCCTCTCTAAGGGCTCGAACTTTGTCTGTGCACATGGCCCAGAGATGGAACAGTGTAAAGATGGTGCCCTCCAATTCCATGCCTGTTGTCAGAGGAGGACACAAACGTGAAGGGAAGAACAAGGGGCTGGACTCCGCTGGGTCTTAGGCCTTCTCCTGGCCAAAGCAGAGGCAGGAGAACAGAATCAGCCAGGAGACTCACGGCACCCACAGTCATGGGGTCATGGTCTGGAATTTTTTGGCACCAGGTGTGGAACCCAGGGACCCTCGGCCACTGAACCTCACCCCCAGCCTATTTGTATTTCATTCACAGACAGCATCTTGCTGAGTTCCTGAGGCCTTGTTGTTGCTGACGCTGGCCTCCAAGTTGAGATCCTCCTGCCTAAGCCTCAGCAATAGGCAGAAAGGGGCCTGGCCTGAGGAACAGGCAACAGACCAGCCAGGGACACTGCAGCACAGGGCGCCAAGGTCCGGGCACTTCAGAAATGGCCTGAGCCTGACTTTTGGATAAAAGCTCAGTGGGAAAAACTGTCACCATGGCCCCTGCTGTCAGGTCGGTACTTCCCTTGATGTAGAGTCTGTGGGCAGAGTGGCTAATGGCTGGGGACTCAGATGTCCCAGTCTCTCCCTGGGACAGCATTTTCCTGTCACCCCAGAGTTGGGACAGGAGGACTCTCATCACCTACTAGACGGCCACTCAGATGGGCCATCTGTCCTGAAGACCACATGGACAGGATGTCTGTGACAGAAATATTTTCCTAGCTTTCCCTGGCCCCTGGCATCCCCATGGTGGTCTTCTGACAGCCCCTCTCCCTACTGCCTCTGGCTGTGTGGGACAACCATTGATGTCCCTGTGGTTGAGAATCTGGAGACATAAAAGCTTGAGCATTTTGTAAAGGAGGAAGTTCTGCAATCCCAGGGAGAGAAGGCAGGGACTTGTCCTGGCTCCTCTTGCCACCAGTGACCTCTCTGAACTTCCCTCACTTGCTCCGCTGAGCCAGGTGCTAACCCTCAAACACACCAGCTCATCTCTGCCCCAGGCCTTTGCACCTGCCAGGTTCTCTAGACGGACCCGTAACACTCTTCCCCAGTCACCCTATCTTCCTTCCCTGCTCTACTCTGACCAGGGGCCCTGGGATGACACTGATCCTCACATGTCTTATGTTATATCCCTTTGTATTCTTAGCACCCAAAGAAGCGCCTGGTGCTTAACAGCACCTGCCTCACAAGTGTCTGGAATGAAAGCTGGGTGACAGCAATGGCAGAGTGAGGGCCTTAGGAGCTTTTTGAATGTTTCATGTGGTAATTTTTTTGCAAGTCACTACCCGCTGATCTGTGGGAACTGGGTTGTTTCATGCGCTAGTGTCTCCCAAGCACAAGAGCCATGTCATGTCAGTATTGTGCACTTTCCTCCCAGCCTGGACTGTCCTCCACCTCATGGAAGAAGGACCAACTGCACTCTCCACCCTAGGGGCCCTTACACACCCCAGTTTCCATGTTGCAAGCTCAGCTGTGGTGGCACTCCTGGTAACAGGTGGCCCTTACAGCTGCAAGCTACCTGTGTCTGCTCCACCCTCTTCTTGCCCATCCTGGGGGTGTCCCCATGGCTCCACCATTTTGGCTCCTTACCGCACCACTCAAACCCTCCTAGGTAGCCACTCTGCCCCACCCAGGTCCCAGAGGTGGCTAAGGGCAACCACCTCCACGTCTAGGTTCTCTGTGGCCTTTATCTCTCACTAAGTCCTAAGGCCCTCACTCTAATGTCACACTGGCTGGCTCAGGCTGGATGGCTGTGCCACTTCCCCATCCATTTTCTCAGCCTGTCTCCCAGGGACAGCAAACCATTCCTTTCAAAACTGTCCCCTCACTCACCATTCTGCTCCAGAGCAAAGTGATCCTCTGACTGGCTGCCACAGCCCATGCCTTCGCTGACTGGCTCCCAGTGGCCACCATGCCTCCCAATCCTTTCAAAACAGGCACCCGCAAAGCCAGAAGATCTTGGAAGACACCCTGACTCTTACCCAGCTGTGTATGCATGGCTGGGGCCCAGCTGATTTGCACCCCTAGATACTGAATTCACCTTAGATTTTCTGAAATTCAAGAGAGTCAGGTGTAACTTTTCCTACTCTTCTGTAAGTGTCCCTGACCCTCCTTCCCCCATACCCAGCACCTCTCAGAAGTGCTCTCTCACTAACAGGCCATGGAGCATCTACAGGGTCAGCAGACCAAGCACACAGGCCAAACTGGGCTGTTTTAATGCCCCCAATTTTAGAGCCAATTCAAATTCTCAACTAGACACCAGAACTGTACCCATTATCTTTCTTACACTTCTGGGCTCTTTTGAAGAGGGCTTGGTCTTTTGGGGTGTCACCCATTTCAATCATCTTGGCTGGCGCATGATGAGGCCCAAGGTGACCATTGCAGAGATACCCAGCTCCTTGAGTGTGCTTAAGAAAAGGGGCAGCCACAAAGCCCCTGTGAGCTCAGGAAAGCAAGACATCGTTTAATAAAATGAACCTACAGAATTGTATGTGACCCCTTCTCCACATTGGATGGGCTTCAGGATGCTGGCAGCAATTATAGAATAACCCCCCAAAACCAAATATTAGAACAAACTGAGTTGAGCCTGCCAGACCCCATGTCATTCTGTTTGGAAATTCACATACCACTCAACAGCCTGCTGCATTCCCATCCCCATGGACAGATCCATTCTGGCTGGACAGAGGTCAGAGAGGCCCATCCTTCATCAGTTCATAAAACTAGAGAACATACCAATCATTTCCTGAGTCTGCATACGGGGCTGGCACAATTGGATCTAGTGGAGAATCAACCTTCCCTTTCCATCATGTACAGATGAGCTCTGATTCTGAGTGTCTGGAACCTCATTGGAACCCCATTTTTAAACTGTGTCCATCAAATGCACCATCAACATACACAAGAAAATCATTTCCAGACCCACAGCTGACTTGCTAGAGTCATCCCTCCACTTTCACTCATGGTTTTTATCCATATATTTCACCTGTAGATATGAAAAAGATGCAGCTGCAAAACCACTGGAAAGTTTCTGAGAATGTTCTAGGTGGACTCGCCATCTCATTTCAGAGATTTCAAACACTCTAATTTTTTCAAGTTTTCAGAAATTTTCAAGCAGAGACTTTTCTTACTCTTCCAGGTTTTGTATTGCATTCAAATCCAACTCCAAAGAAGATGATGTTTCCCAGGCTGAATACACCATTGATTAAGCTGTTCGAGGTGGCACATGAAGACTTTCCAGGCCATGCAGCTGCCCATTCTCTGAGCTTCACAGAAAGTCTGTCATTCAACTAAATGGTTCAGGTCCAGCAGAGAAGAGGCAGAGTGAGTCTGAGCCTCCCTCTGTTGGAGGCCAGAATCCCACACATCCAGTAGAAAGGGTCTGCAGAATCTGAGGCCATAATACCAAACAGAAGATCTGAAAACAAGCAGAAACCAAAGGAGTGGCACGTGTGTCCCCCCTCTCTCCCCTGCCCCAATGCCAGCACAGGAGATTGGATTGACCTGATAGCAGATTAAGAAGATGAAGAAGGGGATGGCCATCCACAGTACCTTCTCCTTCAACTGGATCTGCAGAAGAGGCAGAATCAGAAGACATGAAGTTTCGCAGTAAGTCAATATAAATGATCCCAAAGACCCTTTCCTCTGATCACCAAGGAAGGCCAAGGAGGGCTTGGGCCACAGCTCCATGGGGAAGCACATGCCTAGCATGCATGATGCTCTGGGTTCAGTCTCCAGCAGAGAACCTTCCCCCCAAAAGAGAAGAAGCCAAACCATGCACCAAGCAGAGTCCTAAAAGGTGAGTCTCATGCTTTCTATGTACAAAGCCAATGCAAAGATGTCTGTAGGTGTCACGTCTAGGAATCCTCATATTATATAGCATCATGATCTTCCTACTGCTTAAGTGAGTTCAATGGCAAAGGTGTACTTTTAACCATTGACATGAACAGTTTAGATCCTCAAGGTGAGGCAAGAGGAAGGTGAGTTCAAAGCCAGCCTCAGCAAAAGTGAGGCACTGAGCCACTCTATGGGAACCTGTCTCTCCATAAAAAACAAACTAGGGCTGGAGACATCTCTCAGTGAGTGGTTGCTTCTGAGTTCAATCCTAGGGATGGATTAAAAATAAATAAATGAATAAATAAATAAATAAATTCTTTATGTTGTTGATATTTTTTAAAATAATATTTTAGTCTTTATTTTATATACCTCTTCTCTGATGTTTAGTATTTTTTCTTCTACTAGTATTGGGTCTGGCATGTTCTTGATTTTCTACCTCCTTGAAGGGGAAGTCTTGGTTGTTTTCTTTTTTGATGTAGGTATGTACTGATTTAATCTTTTTAAAATTGCCTCTGCTCTATGCTATAGAGTTTTTTATTTTGTGTTTCTATCATTATTTTTCTCAAGAATTTTTAAAAATTTCCATTCTATTTATTCATTGGCTCTTGGCTATTTGAGAGCTTGTTGTTACATTTGCAGACATGCAGGATGTTTCTAAAGTTCCTCCTGTTGTAAGTTTCCAGTTTTATTACATTGTATTCAGAAAAAAAGTTTTTTCAAATGATTTTTAGCTTCTAAAATTTGTTAAGGTTTGTTTTATGGCTTAATCGATTGTCTGTTCTGGAGAATGTTGTTGGTAATGTTGCAAAGAATTTGTCTTCCTTTGTTTTTTGTTGGAAAGTTCTGTTAAGTCTATTTGCTCTGCAGTGTACTTTAAATCCTGTGTAAAGAAAGAAGAAGAGACAGAAGCAAGGTGCAAAGGCAGAATGACAGGATGGTAGAAAGTCTCCTTGTCCAAGCTGCTAGCTTTACTTATATTAGTAGGTCACATTAGGGCACTGACATCAGTAGTACTCTATTATTCATTGTGCC
This sequence comes from Callospermophilus lateralis, assembly GCF_048772815.1. NCBI lineage: Eukaryota > Metazoa > Chordata > Mammalia > Rodentia > Sciuridae > Callospermophilus > Callospermophilus lateralis. Next base: position 89,370,015 of record NC_135315.1, on the reverse strand, counting down.
ATTAAGCTACAGATTTAACAACATTATGCAGCTTCTTCGATAGTTACCTACTAAGGTTGCAATGTGCAATGTTAGGAGATTTGTGTGGCTCTCAAGTAAATCCATTGTTTCAAGTTTCTATTATGTGCACAGCTTCAGGTGCAGCAGAGCTTGGCAAAACACTGTGGTTGTCTAAAAAGAGAGTCCCCCCACCAGGAGCAAAGTGCCTAAGGTCAAGGTCGAGGCTGATAACATTCTAGCAAAGAGTTTCCTCATGCAAGGCATTGCCACAATAGCTAGGTATTGCACATGTATTAGTTATCTTGCTGGTTTCTGAAAGAAACTGCAGAATATTCCTAACGTAGGAAACAGGGTGTCTGTTACCTCCTGGGAGTTTGCTCACCAGAGGAATGCTGTCCGTATAGTTCTATGGTCAAAACACTTACAATCCTGTGTCTCTTTTTTAATGTTTTTGCATGAAAGACCTATCCATTTTTCAAACTCTATTATTAGAAGTCCTCTATTAATATACATTGAAGTCTCTTTCTCCCTTTAGATGAAGTAGTGTCTGTCTTATGTCTATGTGTTGTAGTATTATCTGATTTTATATTTATACTTAGGATAGTTTCTTGCTTAATTAAAGTCATTTGTCTTTATATAATTACTGTAGTCTACTTTTACTTTTGGTATTAAGGTCTAATTTTTTGTGATATAAGAAATGCTACTTCTAGTTTTTATTTCCATTTTCTTGAGATATCTTTCTATTATTCTTCACTTTTATCATATGTGTTTTTAGAAGTGAAATGAGATTCTTCTAGGCAAAATATAGATTTTTTTGTTCTATGTATTATAGAACTTTATGTTTTTTTACTGGAAAATTTACCCCATTAAGGGGGTTCTTGACAAGTGAATATATACTAGTGCCATTTTGGTTATTGTTAACTACTTGTGCTGTGTGACAATTCTTCCTCTCTTACTGTCTTCTATTTTTGTTATCTTGTAATATATAGATTTGTACCACAACTCTTTGAGAGTTGAAAATTAAATGAATATGTAAATCTAATTGATATAGCATGTGCAGAATCAAATAATTAAAAGGTCTGAAGAGGCTTAGGGTTTTTTTACCTGTGACAATGTCTACCCTCCTGACAAATACTATTTTCTCTTTTATGTTTGCTTTTTCATTGCTTATTATTATTATTATCATTTTATTAATCTTTATACATCTTAATACTATGCTTTAAAGAAATAAGCATTTATTTAAAAATATGTTATAAGTAAATAACAGTGGTTATTTAGGGATCAGAACACTAACCTGTAAATCAGTTGAAATAAGAAAAATCTGATTTTATAGCTTTATATATCAAAATAATAACATTAAATTAAGAAGAAATGAACATTTTGGTTATTGGGGTAACTGGATATGATTAAACAGTTAAAAGAAAACTTTCATAATTTGATTGAATTCCAACTGCATTAAAAACTAAAGTCAGCTGTGTGTGGTGGTGCACACCTGTAATCACAGCACTACAGGTGGCTAAGGCAGGAGAATCACTTGGTATTAAGGTGTAATTTTTGTGATATAAGAATAGCTACTTCTGTTTAATTTTTGTTTCCATTTGCTTGAGATAGCTTTCTCTTATTTTTCACTTTTGTCCTATGTGTTTCTTTTGGAGGTGAATTGAGATTCTTCTAGGTAAAATATAGATGGTTTTTATTCTATCAAAAATCAGTACCTTGTGGTGGTTGATGCTTTTTGAATTGCAAGGATCTCACATTTGATTTATTGGTTCCTCTTAAGTAGAAGTGAATGGTGGACTTGAGATCTCTTGGAATCCTAGCATACATAGCAGGAGCTCATGGCTACAGGGTGTGATGATCAACCCCAACTCTCTGTCCAGCCAGCTGTCTCTGCACAGCATTGACTTAGATGAGCCATTTGGAATGGGAGTCATACTGGGGGTGCTGGGATTTTGATTTCTCCATAGGTAGCTTACAATTTTTATAATGAGCACCAATCCTTAGAAATAAAAATAGTAAAGACTTTTGAGGAGAAATGTCCACTAGGTGTCCTTCTAGCTGTGGGGCCTGCAGTAGTGTGGAGAAGGGAGGGGGTACCTTTCCAGCCTGCCAGGGGCCAGGTGCTGGCTGGACCAGGTGGGTGACAGAAGGGAGCTTCTCTGCTTACTCTCAGGGGAGATTAGGCAACGCCAGTTGGCCTCAGGTGTTCTGGAGCCCTCTGGGGGAGGGGAGAAGAGAACATCTGTGGCCACAACCTGGCATGTCAGCATCATCTAGTGGGTATATTAGGGACAGTCACCCATGATTCCCTTCTGCAAAATAAAAAATCAAATCAGATTAAAAAAAATTTATCACCTTGACCACTGGAATTTAGAAATGAGTTCTCTGGGCTCTGCAGTGAGCCAGTCAAGCATGAGGGCACTTGCTGTGTGCTTTGAAGCTGGTGTGCAGCGTGGTGGGCCCAGGAAAAGGCAGAGCCATTGTGATTATTTACAAGTCACACCTATTCTAGCTGGTCTGAACCTGTGCCGCCCATTAGGAAGCATTCTGAATGCCACCACTGTTCTTGTTTATTTCCTCTTTAAGCAAATATAAAAAGGAAATAGCATTAGCATTTTCCATATGTGAATTATGTGGCATTTGTGTAGGTGTGTGCCTGTGTTTTGCCTTTACAATAATTGGAAACACAACACTGCAGAGTTCATGTGACCCTTTTGCAGATGGGACAACCCAGGCAGATCTGCTGAAGGCACAGTTTCAGCAGAGAGTGAGTCAGACAGGAACTGATCAGCTTGTCTTAGTGTGAGCAAAGACATCTCCCTGGTCCCCAACTGTGGGGAAGGGCTCTCCCCCCAGGGCCAGCGCAGAGACTGGCAAGGCAATTTGTTGGCAAGAATTCTCTGTCTTTTCCAAACAGAAATAGAATGCTTGTGGAAGGCTTCTGCAAGCCACAGTGCCAATGGACAGCTCCCACAGCCACAGCTCCATGCCGTGATAAACAGCCTAGTTCACCTGCCAACAGTCAAATGGGTCTTTTGGTTTTTAAGAAAACCACTGTATTCAGACTGGCTCTCCTGATGATTTAGCACCTTAAAGGTGGTGTCAAACAGAACCTTGAGTCCCTCACATAATCGCTCCTAAAGTTGTCACTCAGGCCCCATCACCCACAAAACTGAATGCTCCCAGGGTAGAAGCCCTTGATGAATGTGCTGCATGATGGCCGTTTTGTGGGTGGGTCATAAATATTACTGCTACTGACACAGCCCTGAGGAACATGTTCTCGCATCTGTGCACAATAATATTTATTACCCACTATAGCCACATGCTAGAAAGATGCTCAGCTGGGCACTGGTGTTGCACCCATGTGGCACCCACGTGGCACCCACTCTGCTGCAAGTATGAACACCAGCTGCACAAGCTTGTGGCTCCACCAACAAGAGTAGTTATTTCTGGCCATGTGTAAAGTGAGCTCACTGAACACACATTGTCCTTGACAGTTTGAAATGGCTCCTTTTACCTGTGAATAGGTGTGAGTTTGATGACGATATTGGATGAAAATAATAAAAACTAAATATTAGCTGCATGCAATATGCAGGTCAGTTTACAAAGACTGCCTGTAATGTCTCAATCCTCATGAAACTCCACTAAATGACTGGGGTCCTGAGCGTGATCACAGCTGACACCACTGTCCTAGTTCCACAGCACTTTCCAACAGCAGATGGCTACACCATGAGTGCCGCTGAGTGAAGATCAGCCAGGTGGGGGTGCTCATGGCCACTATTTGCAAAGCACACAGCAGGATCATGGCCTTTTGTGGTGTCAAGACACTCAGCCTGCACCAGCAGGGAGGAAACAGGACAATGAGGTTGGTTACAGAGAGTGCACCTCACCCAAGCTTCAGGCAGCCACCCATGAGGGCAGTACCCAGCTCTATCTACTGGCCTCTGCTCCAGTCACCAAGAAACTGATAGCCCCCTGGGGACAGTGGTAATGTTGTAAAAGACTGTCCAGCTGACCTGCATCTTGATCACAGGCCACATACTGTCACTCAGCCCTTCATTCACAGCCATGAAGTTGTTGGCAGCTCTTCCACCCAATTCTGCTCTGTCCCCACCCTGGGACCTGACACAGTGAGTGACATCTCAATTAGCCCAGCACCTGAGTTTTGTGGCCCAATGAAAGACAATATCACCACTGGTCAAAGAGGGCTGGAGTGCTTTTGGGAAAGTCTCGTTTCCTGATGAGAAATGCTGAGAGTCAAGAACAATGTTCCCTAACAGCAACAGGACAGCAGTCTTCTCCTCACCCACTCCTCACACATTATTACAAGGTGGTAAAATTAAAGTTCAGCCAAAGATACTCTGTGTTGCAAATCCTCAATTCCACCAGCATCACCGTCCAAACACTCATAGACTCTGAAAATGATCATGGCTGGATTTTAATACAACTTTATGTACAAACCAGGCACAAGGCTGGATTCAGCCTGTGCTCTGCACTTGCCCAGCCCTGTTCTCCACTCCTGCTCTGGTCCCAGGTCCTGACAGGTAAACACATCTTGCTTCCCAGCAACTCTCAAAACTGATGCCTTCCCAAGAAGAGAGCATGAAACTCTCTGCTTAATTCTACCCTTGTAAGTGTCAGGAGACTTTGGCACCAATAGGAAATTGAGAGCTGGAGATAAAGCATGCAACAAAGGGCAAGGACTTGAGTGAAGATATTCCCCAACTGTGGCCCAAGCTAGATTGAGTTGGAGAATCTGCAGGAGAGCTCCCGGGGAGAGGCACTGCAACGATGCCTCATCTCTCCCTGAAATACACACCAGCCCCCTCTGTTCCTTAGCAGCTGCTTTCCTACAAAGTCTTGACTCCACCACACCAAAATGTGGATCACTGCTGACAGGATCACAGAATTTTCAAAACCTTAATGCCCTGGAACTCGGATTCAAGCATGGGGTCCATTCATTCACTCAACAACCATCAACTGTGCCAGACCTTTCTATGGGTGTCACAGAGACAGGGGTGGATAAAACTGACCAGGATCTCATCTTCTGGGGAGAGAGTCAGTAGATGACTCCAGCAATGGCCAGGGGTGACATCTGTGAGGATCATAAAATAGGAAGAAATGGACAGAAACAGAAGGGCAGGGAGGGGCTGAGGGCTGCACAAACCAGTGTGGTCAGAGAAGGTGCCTCTCTAACAGCCAAGGTGCAGGAGAGGAACCAACCCAGGGAGAGGCAGGAAACGTGTTCCAGGCAAAGAGCACATGTTAGGATCTCAAGATGGGGGAAATAAAGGTAGATTAATTAATGAATAGGGTTTTCATCTGTAATTGGCTCAACTCTGGTATCCAACTTGAGTGACAAATGATCCAAAGTAGCCACAGATTTCCCCAGAACACCCCAGAACACCTGTGTGTGAGGTCCCGGCAGGAAGTTCAACTCAGTGCAGAATGTACCTGATCATTTCCAGGACAGAATAGCATGGAGTGCATGGACCTCCGATAGACCCACAGCACCCTCCTTTTCATGAACTGGAATATCATCCATGACTCCATCCTCAAGTGTGGTCCCTGGGCCTTGGTTGTGGACAGAGTTTCAGCCAAACACAGGGAAAGAAAACCAGCCACCTTCTGACCCATGAAGCAAAACCACAGGCAGTTTAGTGGGCTCTAGGATCCTGTCCAAGTTTATCTGGGCAGTTGCCAACAAGATTCTTTTGGTCCACCTGTACTTCAAAGTTTGCCAATCCCAGGCCACCTGAGGAGTCTCAAAGAAAAGCCAATTGATGAGGGTCTGGTAAATGGGCACACAGAACTCTGTTCCAACAAACACACAACCATACATTTCAATAAAACTATCTTCCCTCAGCACAACACTTGGTCCTGACATGCACAAAGACAGAGACAACAAAGGACAAGGGCTCCCCAGGAAACCATTCCACAGTCTCCAAAAATGAAAAGGGATTTACACAGTAGACGTACATAGTTTCCAGGAGGCACTATGGAAAACAGGTAAATGAAATGCAATTTTTTTATTAGTTGTTCAAAACATTACAAAGCTCTTGACATATCATATTTCATACATTTGATTCAAGTGGGTTATGAACTCCTATTTTTACCCCGGATACAGATTGCAGAATCACATCGGTTACACATCCACGTTTTTACTCAGTGCCATACTAGTTCTGCTTGAAATGCAATTTAAGAATATTTTTCTTGTTTAAACAACATGTTCCAAGTGCATGGGAGAGAACAGATGACATTCAAAGAAAACTTCTCTGTACCTCTTCTCCTAAAGCCATAATTGCACACCATTGCAAGAGGGACGATGCCCACAAAGGTCATTTGGCTGATAAAGATTTCAGAAATGACCAGCTCACTCATGAAGTCCTTGATTGGGTACGCCACTTGCCAGCTGGTTTGCTGGGTCCCAGACAGACTACTGCTGTTGTCGATGCCAAAGTCCACTTATAGGATCTCATAGACTGAGCCATTTGCTCTGGAAAACAAACACCTATTAAAGTTCAGTTTGAAGCACATAACTCAGCATAATGTCAAGAATACAGTAAATGGCTCTTTCCTCTTTGTCAACCAAGGAAACAATCGCCACCTTCGACCCACACATGTCAGTGTTCACAGAACCTGGCCCACAGCTGCCTGTCTGTGGCACCATCTAAGGATGAGCTTTCAGGATCCTCTGTGGACACAAGACTGCTCCTCACTGAATGAGAAGCTGCAATGGATTCCTTCCCAGAATATGGTGCCAGTTCCCTCCCCTGTCCAACCAAGGAGAGTGGTGCCAGTTTCTCAGTGAAGGCCACTTTATAGCCCACATCAACCACCTCTGCAAAGGCCCATTGACCAAAGATCAGGCTAACAAGTTCTGGAGGTGAGAATGCAGGCCTGTTTTTGGAGGGGCCCCTGTTGCCTAGGTCCATATGCTAGATGGCCACTGGCACTGTAGGAGCTGCTGCTACTGAGGATTCCATCTAGTGGGACAGAGAGCTGCAGGATGGGGACACATGTAGGGACCCATTGACAAGCATTTTCAGAGCCTTGGGCAGTGGTCCAAGCACAGCTCTGGAGTCAATGGCTTTGACCACAAACTGGCTGTGGGACATTAAGTGTTGGATCTCCACTCAAACAGCTGTCAAGTGGGAAAAATAAGAGGTGTCCACTACAAGGACTCAGGTTTCTAGTTTTTGAAATGTTGTTCTCCTGAAAGAATTTAAAAATGATTTCTGGCTCCTGATATATATATGATTTTATATAAGTCTGTCTATATACGTGTTTGTGTGTTTGTGATTTTAACAAAATCTTTTCATAAAATAAGGTATAGATGACCGAATCACACAAGATGTTCCTGAGAGACAGACTAAACTTTCCCTGTGTTCTTTCACTTTTCAGTTAACCCTTTATTAGAAGAAGAGGAGAAGCTATCACCAAACGGCGGTGAGGAGGGGCAGCTGCACTGGCTAGTTGCAGAGGTGCTGCATGGCCTGGTGAGGACCGGCTGGCAGCTGCTTCTTCTCAGCTCAGGTGTGAAGTGTAAGCTCAATTGGAGACACAGTCTGATTAATGCCCCATGACCCATGATGTGCTAGCTGTCTTAATCAGCACTGTGTTTTGGTTCCATGGCCAATGGTTGAATATTAACAAAACACAACTGGGTTTGACAAATTGATTGACAGGGTGGCCCTCCCCTGTTTCATTAGTGATTGCTTCCATTTGGATCTGGGTGATCCCCAGAGGCCAGGTTTTGATGGGGTTCCTAGTCTGGTGTTGATGGAGGGGGGAACCTTTGGGGACTTTGCAGAAGGCTCTAGATCATGGGCCTTGAGGGAGGCTGCAGGAAGCCAGCTCCCTTCTCTTTTTGTTCAGGGAAAGCGTGAGGGGACATTTTCTCTACCCCACGCTACCTGCCACAGGGTGCTAACTCACCACAAGCCCCCAAACCTGATCACAGTCTAAATCCTCAAAAAGTATACGCCAACAAACCCCTTCTCTCTGCAAGTTGATGTCTCAAGTGTTTGTTCCAGTAATGGAAGCCAGTGAACTGTCACCATGTCGTCTGAACCACAGCAGCAAAGAAAAATCCCAGAAGGGAGCTGGGAATGGATTCCAGATTTCCAAACAACATCACATTTCCCAGCTCACGTTGCACCAGGGCAACAGCATGGCGAGGGCCTGTCCTCTGCAGAAAGCCTGGGCTTTGCTTCCCCTCTTCCCTGTGGACAACAGAGCCTTCCTCTGCCCCACCAACAGTGCTCAGAAGAGAAGGGCTTTGAACTATGGGTCATGGTGGCTCACCTCCTGTGGTCTAGGTCCAACAGCCAGACAAGGCAGGGAAACACTTGCCCCCACTGGCCAAAGGCACGTGGCATCCATGCAGAGAGCCATGTCCTCTGTCTTGTTCCCTTGGCTTCAGCTTATCTGTTCTGAACGTTTCCAATATGCTTCTTTTTCTAATCTTTTCTTTTTTGGCAACACAACCCTTTGTCTTCTGGTTTCATCTTTATTATTCTCATTCCCTCAGAATGAGTATTCATTACAATATTTTAAATTAAGACCTGCACTGCCCTCCTAGCTGTGTGCATCAGGGCTCCCCACACAACACGTGTAATTCTTATCACAGGATTTCAGGCAGTTTGTACATTATATTCTATTAAAAACTCAGTTCCACTCAAGGTTGTCACAACCCAGGGATCACAGCTTCCTGCCAGATGATGTGGTGAGATACATTCACACATTCCTGTTAGCAGCAAGTTTCCTCCACAGGCCTGTGTTTCACACCTCATTTGATATAAAAATGCAATAGAAGGCATACAAAGAAGCAGTTATTTATTTACATTATGGAATGGATTCTAGGGGGATTCTAGATAAGCATAAATTATCACACCACAGCCACAATCTCTGGCCTTCTTCAGCCCTGGGGAGGAAGGTGAGGCCAGGAGCTGTCAATCTTTCTCATACTTCTAAGAACTGCAGACTCTGCTCTTAAAAAAACAACAGTGACAACCATCTACAAGAATTTGTGTGGTTCTCTGCACCAGAAAGAGATTACTGTTTGACCAAATATTTCAACAAAATTCCCTCTGAATGGAACCTGGACACCATCACCTTCCCAGTGTCCCAGGATGCAGGGACAGATGGCACCCACAGCATGCTCTGTGGGTATCAGGACCCCTGACACTGTGGTGACTGTCTGGCTTACTCTCACTCAAGTCCCCATCAGAGTACATGCCCCCCCAGATCCCCTCCCACCTTCCATCCCAGGCCTTCAGCTGAGGCTGATGGGAACCCCTGACTTCAGGGAGTGCTATGGCAGTTGCTTAGGGGATCACATGTCATAGTTATATCCCCAGGGCCAGGGATGACTAGGACCTGTGCTGGGCTGTCTTAGAAGAAGAGCTTCTATCAGAGTGACCACATCAGCAGATGGATGCAGATGTAGTCAGTTTCCACCATCCTCCTCCAGGATGGAGAGCACCTGAGAGGAATACAACCATGGGAAGATGAAGATAGGCTCTGAAAAAAAGGTTGGAGCCCCAATCCAACACTCCTGGTGTCTGTCTACCATGAACTCAACCTGTCTGAAGACATTCATTGTTACAGGACCAAATGGACAAAACCACCTGATAAACCAAGCACCTGAGAGGAACTTTTCCACCAGGAATATGCACAGCAGTGCTGTGTGTTATGGCTTGGGTCTGGAAATTACCCCAAAGACTCATGCACCTAAAGGCTTAGTTCCCAGTGCAGCAATGTCCAGAGGTTTGGCTCGTAGGAAATGACTCCATCCCCAGGTCCTGACCTCCTCAGTGGAATAATGCAGCAGATGGATTGAAGACGGGAATGGCTAATTGGGAGTGAGACCCCGTTGGAGGAAGGTTATCACTAGGCATGTGGCCTGAGAAGGTTCATCTCATCCCCAGCTCCTGCCTTCCCCACTCCCAAGGCCTGGGACTGAGCAGCTCTCCTCACCACACCCTCCAGCCATGATGTTCTGCCTCACCTCAGGAACAGAGCCATCTATTTAACCAGCCAGGAACTGAAGCCTCTGAAATGGTCAGACAAAGCTTTCCTCAGAGCTATAGGGGTCAGGTATCCTGGTCACAGTAATGAAAAGCTGCATCACACACTGTGCAAAACAGAATAAAGTCACAGCCCTTGACAGACACCAACTCTGAAGAGTACTATCGGCTACTCTCCCCTCTTCATTCCCTGATGGCAGAGACCATCTCCCACTACAAAGCCCAAAATATTACCCAGCAGGTACTTCCCAAGAGTACCTGCTTCTTGGGGAAAGGCAGAGATCCCACAGCTTACTAATGAGCTCTGAAGGGAAGAGTCCCCTGGAGACTGACTGTAGAAGAAGACACTTAGGACAAGTCCCATTCCTTTTCAACCCCTGAACAGTTCTGGGTGAGTTTTCAATGCTTGGAAGAGCTGCAGCCATCTTGTGACCATGAGTAGATAAGGTGGAGGATGGTGGTCAGTTCTCTGGCTAGAATGGAGTAGAAGGACAGAAACACTGAGCAGACATTGTGTCACAAATAACAGGACCAACCAGCTATGAATTGCTTGTGACAGGAGATGACCAAATTATTTTGTAGCAGCCATCTGTGGGCAGATGATCTATTACTTGCAGCTGAATCCCCTGAGCTAATATTAACCATTCAGGAATTTGGTGTGCTCAAGACTTGGGGTGCTCAGAATTTTGGTATGTTCAAGATTTGGGGATGCTCTGGACTTGGGGTGCCCAGCATTTGGGGGTGCTCAGCAGATAGAGATAGAGTTTGAGGCTGCTGGAATGAGTTTGAAGGGAGAGGTGTCGAGATAACCCAGACAGTGGTTCCTAATAGGCTTCTAAGCAGCACTCATCTAAGCCCCTCTTGCCCCTGAAAGAGCAGGCAGAGGGAAACTGCAGCTGATGCTGTCAGGGTCACAAGGAAGAGGCTGCCACACCATGCCACTCCAGGGAACAGGCTGGCCCCACCACCCAAAGCTCCTGTGCCCTTGGTCCTTAAAGAGTCTATTAGAGAAGAAAGGAAAGAGAAAAGACTATGACAATGCAGGGTGACAGAGCAGTTTCCCGATGGGCTCGTGTTCCCAGTGTTCCCAGATGAGGAGCTAGTGCCTCACCTAGGGTGAGGCCTGAGCTGCGATGTTGTCTGCACAGCTGTCGTAGTGATTAACCTAAATAACCTTGCTCCACAAGATGAAGATGCTTGCTCCACACATGGGAGGGGGCAGGGGCCGAGACTTCAGGCAATGGATCCTGTCACCTACCAGGTGTCCTAATGCAACATCATCAGTGAAGACCTCTCTCTGCAGCACAGCTGAGCACAGCCCACATAACTAAGGCTCCATCCCCAGCTGAAGAAGAGAGGCTGCCAGTCAGCAGCGCTTGGGACCTAGCTTAAGACCAAAGATATGCACTAGTCCCCAGGTGTAACATCAGAGCAATGACCAAAAGCCAGAGCTTCCCTCTGTCTGCCATAAAATGTCCACTTTCCTCTCGCGTCTTATGTCAGTTCTGCTTTTCCCACTACCTTCATCAACCCTTATTTAAAAACAATAATAACAACAATAATAAAGATGATCTGAAACTAGATATTAAACCCTGCACCATGATAAATGTGAACTCAGTGGCTCTGGACACCATCCACCTCATTAGACCTTTGTGCATGAAGAGCAAAAGGACGAAGCTCTGCCCCATGTGTCCTGCACCACAGCCCTTCAGAAGCTGGGCTACTGGGCTGGGAAGAGCACATCTTCTCAGTAGAGCTGCATCAGTCTAGACGCCACATCCAGCCCTGGGTTCCCACACAGTCCCCAGTCCCTCGACTGCCTTAGGCCTTGGGGCTCTCAGCATTCACCTGCCTTGGGTGTCTGGTCGCCCACGCAGGCCAGGGTAGCCATCATCTGGGTGCTGCTGTTGTCCACTGCCCATTGGTCTCTATTGCTAGTTCTCAAGGCTGTGATCTTCACACCTGCTGCCACCTTAATTCTGTGAGGTAGGAAACAACATGTATAAGAACATGTATAAGAAAACATGTTTAAAAACATGTATAAGAAAATATCCCAGGTCGACTCTGCAGGCCACCATGACCCCATACTGTGGGCATACTGTCCTCCCCCCAGGAGACAGGAAGAACACTTTGAGTGGCAGATTAAAAAAATATGAAAAAATGTCCAACATCTCTAGCAATTAGAGAAACACACATTAAATCTACACTGATAGTTCATCTTACTCCAGTCATAAAATTAATTGTCACAAATACAAGTAATAATAAATGTTGGCAAAGAGGTGGAAAAAAGGCACACTCATACATTGCTGGTGGGACTGCAAATGGGTAATCACTCTGGAAAGAATTATGGAAATTCATAAGAAAACTTGAAATGCAACTACAATTGGACCTAGTCATCCCACTCCTCAGCTTATACACAAAGTACTTAAAATCAACACACTATAGTGACACAGTCACATCAATATTTATAGCAGCTCAATTCACATTAGCTCAGCTCTGAAAACAACTAGGTGCCCTTGACCAGATTAATGGATAAAGAAACTGTGTTGTGTATACACAATGGAATATTACTTAACCATAAAGAAGAATAGAATTACGGAATTTGCTGGTAAATGGATGGAACTATATACTATCATGCTGTGTGAAATAATCCAATCACCCCAAACAAAAGGCTGAATATTCTCTCTGATATGAAGATACTAACACAAAATAAGGCAGGGGGAGGGAAGAACAGACACAATTTAGATTAGACAAAGGGGAATAAAGCAAAGGGATGGTGATGAGAATAGGTAAGACAGTAAATGAAATGGACATGACCTTTTTTATGTTCAAATATAAATACATGACTGGTGTATCTCTACATCATGTACAACCACAAAAATGGGAAGTTACACTCCATGTATATATAATATTCCAAAATACATTCTACTGTCATTAGTAACTAAGAAAAAAAATAAAAAATGAGATTAAAAAATATTAATAGCAATGACTTTCCCAGATAATAAGTGCACCTCTAGGTGGTGAGGGGCAAACACTTGTGCAGCATAGTCATTTAATTATTCAACAGTCATCTTTACCTTATTTGCATAGTAAAATACCATAGCAGAAAACCTAAGGTGGAGACTTAAGGTGGAAATGAGATATGAGATTTTGGGACAAATGAAGAGGCATGATGAAGAATGCAGAAACACTGAAGTTCCACTAATGCAGGTGACGACATTAGGAGACATGCACATATATCTGTATGCATACAGATTTTTTTTTAAATTATATGAACTAATACTTACATGGATGTTTAGGAAAGATTTTAATCACCATGGAAGTTAATTGACTTTTACACGTTTCATGACAGGGGGTAGAAACAACATAAGCAGGCACATTTAAAGCTTCAACTCATACATAATGTCTATTCACATTTCAAAACAAAGCATATGAATACTGCCATTCAGAGACACAGAAAGTCACATGACTAAGGGTCAGGATGCACAATAATCCCATAGGGGAGAAAGTGGATATCTGGGAATAGAAATACAATCTACCAAAGACAGCTATCCATGTCCTATAATTGAGAAGATATAGCACACTCTGTTTCTGTTTACCTTCAGAGATCATATCCACGGGCCATGCAAGTGGAGAAAACACTTTGCCTGTGGACTTCCAAGCTAATGAGATTACCAATGAACCTCAATCATGAAGGATGACTCTTAATCTCTGGAGTCATTACTGCTGAGATGCAGATGGTTGGGTTCTCTCCATGTTCATTTCCTCCAATGTGTTTTGGTCCTTCACAATATCCTAGAAATTCAAATTTGTGGTTAGTTTCTTATTTTTAAAAAAGATGGTTTCATTTAGTGTTCATAGCCAGCTACCAATGGCTTCACTATGAATTACAATGCATCATGGGCCTTTCAGAAGCACTCTCAGATCTTTTAAGACTTCTGATGTTGAAGATTATTTTTCTTGCCATTTTTGAGCAGTTTGGGGTATCAAAATTGGGAACATCCTTGGCTTAATGTTATAGCTGTACCTAACAATAGAGATATATGTGCAATAGGCATGTTTATTTTTCAAACATAATACCCAGGCTTTGTCAAGTTAGAGTATAAGATGGCTTTGGATTCTTATCAACTCAGAAAAAGCAGAAGGTGAGAGACAGTTCTTTGGATTTCAGTGTAGGCTGAATCATGGGGAACACTGAGGCTTCCTGTGATTTTATTATTGAGATAATATGCTTTCTATGTAAAAATTTGTCAGAAAAACTAAATTCACGCACTAGTAAACTCAAAAGCTTCAGGAAATAGCTAGGAAAATGCTTATAACTAACCAATTTAAAAAAGACCAAGAGGTTTTATCTGTTTTATTCACATATAACCTGATCTTAGAACTTGAGCCAGTAGAAGACACTCTACATATGGATACAGAAAGAAGAACATAGAAGTTGGGAGAAAGTTGGGGAGGAATGAAAGAACTCTCATTGGGCAGCCAAGGCAATGTGGGAGACCACAATGTGTGGATCCTGTTTGCAATAAGATCTTGCATTTCTGGCTTAATATTTTCAAAGTACTCCTGCTCTTTTCCATCATGTGCCTTGGTTTAATTGATTTCTGTTATTTCCTGACTTTTTTCTTTGCATTACATATTCAGTTACATAAATATAGAACCTCATTGGTGGTTAACTCCTGAAGTAATTGAATACTATCAATTCCCTTGGCAAGCTCACTGGGGCTTACCTGATATTGTTCTAGGAATGTACTAGTTTCCTACTGTGTAGAAAATAGTATAATTTTCTTATACTTTCTTTATAAAGCAACTATATATGAGTATGTGTTCTCTCCCTGGGATTGTGCAAACTTCTTTGTTGTTTCTAATGAGGAAACAATGGGATCAAAACTGCCTTCTTGCTTTGTTCTACATGATTGTGCTTATTATTTATTTGCAGGAAGCTTACATGACAAGGGACCTTTTCAGAAAGTCTGTCCCCTGTCTGTTTTGAACAACAATGAAAAGGTACAGAGTAGATGTAGATAAACTTGTGTTGTTTATGTTAAGATATTTTTCTAGATAATGTGTAAAATATTTTAAGTCAAAATCTTGTCATAGTCAATGATATTATTCCAGAAAACTTGAACTGAAAAAGAGTAAGTAAGACCCAGGCTATAATGTGGGAGGATCTAATTAGTTTTATTATTACCATTCTGCAATTTGAAGGCTGATGCTCATTTTTAATAAATTTTGCTAATCTAAAGGAGAAAGTGTCCTTCTCATAGTCACATAGGAAGTAATTAAAGTGAGAAACATCATTAAATTTTTAATTAGCCTAAGACACTCTTAGACTTGATTATTTTCCCTGCTAAACACAGAACCTACCCAGACATTTAACCATTATTCTAGGTGATAATTCAGAGAACCAGTATGTTTTCTATGAGCAGCATCTATTGAATGGTGTCTGCATATTGCAGTTTTTCTATGACATGCACATACCATCTCATGGGTCTGACATTTGGGTTCACTGATTTTTTCCTTGGATTTAGATTTTTTTTCCAGGTCTTTCTTGTGTAACATATTCAGGGGACATGAGGAAAGAGCCCATTTTCAGTAAGATGTAAAACAGGAGTCACACTTTCATGTGCTGCTATCTATGAGATATTCATTTGTTTCTCTACAGCAAGAGTCATTAACCTGTGTCCTTAGATGTTGTAGAATTCACTGAAATAATATTTAAATTTTTTGCGAGAACATATTTTTCTAGGAGGACAGTCTACTTCAACACAGTCTCAAAGAGGGACTGTGACCAAAGTAAAGGATCATTGTGCTTCAAGTTAACTAGATATATTTCCCTCTTTCCTGGTAAATCAAGGGGGAAGCTTCCTAGGAAACTGGCACTTTAGCTGCATCTTTGTTGATGAACAGAAGGTGGCAGACAGGCAGGGGAGCGGGTTTCATGTACAGAAACATCATGTCTGATAACTAGAGTATAGGAATGGAGGATGCTTAATTCCAGACTCATTTTATATTCTTGTTTAAGCTAAGACTGGGTAACAGTAAGAACTTCCACTTAACCATAATTCCCTTCTGTTTATATGATAGGGCTACTTATAGAGTTCATGCTTAGAACATTTTTTTCTTAGTAAACAAGCTAAAAACTTCGATCCTGTGATTTAAGAAAGTTAATAAGAACTAAAGAACTAGCTTATTAATATTGGAATTTATCAATACCTTTCTTTTTATTTTACAATTTTTTAAAGATTTTTTGGTACTATGGATTGAACCCAGGGTACTTACCCACAGAGCCTCAACCGCAGCCATTTTTATTTTTTTTTTATTTTAATGTAGTATTTCACTAAGTTGCTTAGGGCCTCACTAAGTTGCTGAGGTTGGCTTTGAACCTGCCATTTTCCTGACTCAGTCTCTCGAAGCTGTTAGGATTTCAGGTATGCACTACAACACCCAGCAATGCTACTTTTTAAGTGTGTCTTCCTTAAATTTTCAGATTTGCTTGAAAGATGCACCATTTCTAATGTTGTGAGTATATTGTACTCTGTCATGTCTCACATTTTTTGGTACTTGCCACTTTCCTGATGTATCTGGTCTGTCTTCTTTTGATCCTGTTTATGCATAAGCAGGCATGATGGGAATTCAGTGTTCTAACCTCTTTTAATTAGCCATGTGTCCTTGGGTTAGTTAATTTTTATGAACTTCAATGTTTTCCTCAGAAAATAGCAGGGAAATGTGATAAAAATCTATGAACTAAAGAGATATGTGAGAGACATTTAAAACTGCATGTTACCACTATGAAAAATTAGGAATCTTGGACAAGAGACAATAGACTTGTGAAATCATTGAAACAAGAGGATCAGGAGTTCCCTTGTTGGACTCTCCATTTTGAATTGGAATTCCCTGTACTTCTTTCTCTCCAGAATACACTCTTTAATTTCTTTTGATGAGAGATTCAATCCACTTTTATTCATGGTACCAAAATCCACCTCACTTAGCCTTTTTCAGTGAAAATAAGCATTTTTTTACTGTTTGTATATATACAAATCTGAATCTAGTTCTTCCAAAGAAATAGAACCTAATCTGTTTTCAATGGCACTATACTATGGACATGCATGACTTTATGTCATAACTATTATCCAAACCCATTGTGACCCTATCTTCTTGTAATACTTAAATGCATCCCCTACGTATGCTGCTCAGTTCTCTCCTTAAACTTCCTGCCCTATCTTTGGACTTCCAGATCACTCTTCACATGCACCATTCTCATTTGATAAATGCATGAAATTACAGAAGATAATGCTAAGTGAAGTTATTCAATCCAAAAAACAAAACAAATTTATAACGTTTTCAGAATTTGGCTATAGGCACCACTTTTCCTCTGAATTTTCTCTGTAGCCTAATAGTAAGAAGCTTTGCTGTTTGTAGGACAGCTGCTACAAAGATGTTTCTTTTAATTTTTCAATAACTGTCTTTCCTTACTCACTAGTTTGCTTTACACATATAATTTTACAAGTACAAAAATAATGTAGTGGGAATCCATAATGTTTACAAATAAAATTAAAAGTTAAAAAGGTTATAATTTCCACTTTAATAACTTTTTCATGATTTTTACATTGTAAAAGAAGATATTCTTTTTAGTTATTATTTAAGTATTTTTGTAGCATAGTATTTCTGAATTTATTGTCTATTATATTGCATTTAGTTATTTAAGGGTTTTTTGGTATTTGAAATAATGCACCTAGAATACAAACGAATGTGTTTGTTTTTCATATTTTGGATTTTTTTCTTTCTTTTATTATTCATATATGACAGCAGAATATATTACATTTTTTATTAAACATATAGAGCACAATTTTTCATATCTGTGGTTTTATGCATAGTGTATTCACACCAATTCATGTCTTCATACCTGTACTTTGAATAATAATGTTCAGTCCTGCAAGAATTATTACTTTATCAGTGGCTATTTTTTTTTGTACTTTCAAATAATAAAGCCCAATTCACTGGAGGGTTGCAACATTTTTATTTTTCCCAGTAGGTATACAAGTTCATGCTTTCTGTAGAAGCCCCGTATACAGAGGCCACATTTTGGATATTCTGTGCACTTTCACAATGTGCTTGTAATTTCTTTTTTCTGAGAGAACCATTTCCTATTTCTGTTATTTTTTTTTCTTTTACAAATGATTGATACCATGTCATGGTTACAGAAGAAAAGAGCAGTGTCCTAATCTAATGAATCCATGGCTTGGTGAGAGTCCAATGCTGAAATCAATAATTTCTTCCCAGTACAAAGATCACCAAGGATACAATGCATTTTGGTAGTTTGTGTCTTCCAACAAAGTTCTTATACCTATGGGCTGAAAGTTTTAAATATTGTTTATTTATTTTAATGTTCATGTATTAATAGTGATAAAATCATTTATTTTTTAGTTAGATTTTTATCTATTTATTGTCTTTTAAAAAGATCTGAACCCTAGAAAAAAGACTTCCTGGAACACCCCCAATATTGAAATTAAATATCTTAGAAATTAATATATTGGTACAATTGTTCAGCATACAGTAATAAATATAAGATCATGTTAGGTCACATCGATGACAGCAGTAGAAGAGAATAAGAATCAAGCATTCAAGAACATGTAGAATACTCACAAGGAACAAGGAATCACAGGCTCTGATGTGAGAATTGATGGTTGAACTTTGCCAAGCAGGAGCTTCTGGGGCTGAAGGTGATGTCATAGAGAACACTCAGTGGGCAGGTCATACAAATAAAGAAGTACCCCCAAAAAACTTGTGAAAGTAGATTACTATTTTTTTTGATGTCATCTACAAAATTCTGAGACAAAAATATCTGTAACTATGAACCCTATAATTATCAACATCCCTAGATGTCTTAGGGCCAAGATACCAATGGTAAAGTTCTTGGGCTAGATCTTGTGCTAGAAAAGGAATGTGAAGTTGCAGAAGAAAATTATGGTGTTAGCTGAAATCTCAAGACAAACTTCAGAGGAAAATGTTTCTTTTACTAATAAAATAATATAGTTTCTTGATCTTTTTCATGTTTTTTCATATTCCATATTAATAGTATATATCTTAGGAGAAAATGAAGCAGAAGCCTTTGTTTCAAACAGTGTCATCTTCATCAATCTCAGCCTATCCTATTACTAGGGATATATGTGGATTCACCCAACACACATTTTTCACACTTCAGTAATCAAGTCCCTCTAATATCCTCCAGGTGCCATTCCAATATTATTACCAAATTATTTCTGGATTATGTAATGGTAGTTGTGCTCCCACTGTACGTAGGCTTTCTTATAGATTCAGAATTACCATATATTTTCAAAATAGTTCTTGATATAATTTCATCTTGAGGTTTTCTGGGGTAGTGTGTTACTTTGATTTCATCTTTCTCTTCTTGATTAAGCAGTAGGAACATATTGAAAACTCTACAATTTTCAGTGAATTGAAATGGAAAGATTGCACAAAGTAAAGAACTGCAACCATCTGAAAAAATGAATCTCAAGGTAGTAGGTGTGCACACAGATGTATTTTTTTAGTGATGTCTTTTGACCATTTATTACCCGACCTAATTCCTTTTTTTTAGAGAGAGAGTGAGAGAGGAGAGAGAGAGAGAGAGAATTTTTTAATATTTATTTTTTAGTTCTCGGTGGACACAACATCCTTGTTTGTATGTGGTGCTGAGGATCAAACCTGGGCCGCACGCATGCCAGGTGAGTGCGCTACCACTTGAGCCACATCCCCAGCCCCCTAATGCCTTTAATATATCATCTAAGATGACACTGAGAAGCATGCCCTCTAAGATGATTTTTTGATTTGTATTGATAATCTTTTATTGAGTTAAAGTGTTACCTTGATGCTAAATCTGATCATATTCATGACATATAAGGAGTCATATTACATATATTCTAGAGGTATTATGTATGAAAGAAGAACAAATATCAAATATGGATGTGTTTCTAAAATAAAAAGTCCTCAGTAGAAATGCTGACCATTATGTTTTAATTATGCACTTCCTCATATATGTGATTTAATAGATTTAAATATTTTCTTTTAATAATGGCTACGTATGTTGTTGCTTCAAATTATTTTCATAATGTTAAAATATTCTAGCAATATGTGTAGAAAGCTCTTTGGCAGTATTTTAGGCCTGTCTTTGAATCCCCAATGTAGCTATCCACCTTGCATATATGTTATTATCATGACCAGAAAAAATATCTTAAGTGACCAAAGTCGAGCTATTGAATATCAGTAGAAATATTTTACTATTGTCTTCTCCTCAGTCACCTAGTGTGGTGAGCTGCTTCTGCAGATTATGGTCGCCATTACAGGATGGCGCTGGCTCCACTGTGGTCTGTAACAAACAACTCCTTGTTTGGGAGAGTTGGTGCATGGTTTTTCAGCACCCTGTGAGAAAGTTCCACGTGGCAGCTTCGCATTGGGGCTTGGGATGCTTTATTAAGGCTGGGAGGGGCATCCAACCAGGAATTAGAAGAAATATCAAGGGCCTGAATAAACTGCTGAAAGAAGATTCCTGAGTTGCATCTTCCTTGCGGGCAAGGGGTCGCGA
This sequence comes from Callospermophilus lateralis, assembly GCF_048772815.1. Taxonomy (NCBI): domain Eukaryota; kingdom Metazoa; phylum Chordata; class Mammalia; order Rodentia; family Sciuridae; genus Callospermophilus; species Callospermophilus lateralis. The sequence continues at coordinate 89,349,399 of NC_135315.1, read as the reverse complement.
CAACCTAGAATAAAGTCACAGTTCACATAGACTCAAAGTCATTCCATTGTAAGGTTTTTAATTAAAGAACAAGAATTTGACCCAAGTGTAAAAGATGAACTTCCATAAAATCCCAATATTCATCTGCTTGAAGGAAGCAGAATGTATTTCTTCAGTAAAGAAACCATACATAAAATTGATACAGAAAATTTGATGTTAATTCTGATGGAATATTTTCTATACAAGGAATGTAGTGTTTTAAGTCAAGTGTCTGAAATAGTAGGTATGTATTTTAAATTGTTTCAAGCCACATATTAAAAAATACCAGCCATCAGGGCTAAGATTGTGGCTCAGTGGTAGAGTGCTTGCCTAACACATTTGAGAAACTATGTTCAATCCTCAACACCACATAAAAAATAAAATAATAAAATAAAGTGCAAACAAGGTTTGAAAAAAATAGCAATCATCAGAAAACCATGTGGATGAGGCTAAATCATTCCATGACTCTTTAGACCTTTTAGATATAAAAGACATGACAGTAAGATAAAAAAAATAGTGGAACATTTATGAACATAGGATACCATTTTAAAATCTGAGGTAATGTAGATATTTGGTTAAAACATCAAAGAGTTGATTTCTGTTTATTTTAATTTTTAACTGGAATCTATTTGTACTTGGATATGAGACCCATTATTGTAACTCAACATGTGTATATAGTGTGAAATTATCAGATCAGAGTAATTTTCATCTCATTAAAATTATTATTCTTTGTTTGAAACCTCCAAATTTCTGGCTATTTTGATTTGTTTAAGAAATTATTATAGAACATAATCACTTTATTGTGCTTTAAAACCTAAGAGTTACTTTCTGGTCTTAACTGTTTTTGGCACTCCTTACACACAATCAGTCCCCTTCTCATTCTTATCATAAATCTGGTTAGCATTTCTGTTTTCAGTTTCTGTGTAATCAACTTTTCAGCTTCAACACATAAATTCCACAAACAGTATTTGTGGGAAAATAAATATTATTACTATGAAAAATAAAATATTATCCTAAATTAGTAATTTGGGAAATTGGCATAATTCTCTGCATTCACTCATCAACTGTTTTGAACTTGTCTATGATAATAAATATGGAAAAAGAATAAAAATATATAAATCAAATATCCATATGTTTTCAAGATTTTATGGGTCACATTTGGTCAATGAGAGTAAGTTTTGTGACATCTATTTTTATAAAAATGGCATATGCTAATTCTCATATTTATTTATAATATGTGAATATATTATATGTATGTTGTATTGTAAGTTTAAATATATCCATATTTCCATGGAATAAATAACTTTAAAAATTGTATTAGAATTGGCTCAGTAGCACAGGCCTGTCATTCCAGTGAATGTGGAGGCTGAGGCAGAAGTATTGAGAGTTCAAATCCAGCCTCATTAACTTGGTGAGGTCCTGAGAAACAATTTAATCCTGTATGAAAATAATAAAATAAAACAAGAAAGAAAGGGGGACCCAGACACAGTGGCACACACCTGTAATCCCAGTGGCTCAGAAGGCTGAGGCAGAAGGATTATGAGTTCATAGTCAGCCTCAAAAATGGTGATTAACTAAGAAAATTAGTGAGACTCTAAATAAAATACAAAATGAGGCTGGTGGTGTTGCTCAGTGGTGGAGTATCCAAGAGTTCAATCCCAGAAGGGCCAAATCAAATAAATAAATAAAAGGTGCTGGGGATGAGCTGGGCCTGTGGTTCTGTAGTAGTACAATTGAATTGCATAGCATTTGTGAGGCACTGGGTTTGATTCTCAGAATGACATATAAAAAAAAAAACAAAATAAAAATCTATCAACAAAGAAAAAATATTTTAAAAAACTGGAGATGTATGTCAGTGGGTAACCCCTTCTCCACGTGGGATGCACACCCTAAGACATATGAAAGAACAATATCTCAGCCTGGCTACCTATCCAGCAGTTCTCCTTTAACAGCCCATGAGGACACATTCCTCACTTGATGCCCATCTTTCCATGCCACCGTTTGACTATGCACTGGGCCTACATTAAGCCACCTGAGCACAACTGGTTGTTAATGTCCAGGTGCAGGTATCCCTAATTCATTCCACTAGGACCTTGTATTTTATAAAATGGGTTTCTAATAATTCAAAATGACAGGTTTAGGGCTGAAAGTACAGTTCAGTAGTAAAACAAGTGTTTCACATGTGCCTGGCTCTGGGTTCCTCTGCCACCCGACCAGTGTGAGCTCATGAAAGAAGATACGGTGCATAAGAAATTGCTAGAGAGTTTTAAATTAAAGAGACAGACTCTCATACCTTTAACACAGCTCTGAGATGGCTTCTACTAGCTCCTGCCTCCAGCCACCTAATCTGTTGGTGAGGTTTAGAGAAGAGACTAGTGAGAGAGGGAGAGCACGCAAGGGAGTGAGCTTTTATTGGGCAACAAAAATTCAAGAGGAAATCCCATCCAATGAAGGATAAGGGTGGCAGCATCTCAAGGTCAGGACTGGAAATTGGGTCTTCAGGTTAGTGGCCAGGCACACCTCTGCATGGACGAGCCCTCAGACCTGGGAATGGGTGGGGAAGGCTTTTTAACACAGGCTGTGTTTAAGTGCCTCTCACCCAGCCAGGGAGGTAAATCAAATCACATGTAAGGATGGCCTCCCAGGATCCAACTCCAGCATGTAAAAAAAAAGCCAGGCAGGCCTGGTGGCACATGCCTATAATCCCAGTGACTATATAGGCTGAGGCAGGAGGCTCACAAGTCTAAGGTCAGCTTCAGCAATGTAGTGAGACCCTAAAAATCTTAGAGAGACACTGTCTATAAACTATAAAAAGGTTTGGGTATGGTTGTTTGGTGCTTAAGAAATCCTAGAGTCACCCCCACAACCAAAAAGCAGAATCAAACCCAAACTAAAAGTGAAAAATAAACTGTATTCCCCAATATTCTTTGAAGGTAAGGGTCTCTATGTTTCTGTGCTTGCCAATGAGATATCAGTGGAAGTCACTGGGCCTCTTAGATCTTAGGTTTTTTTTCTTCTTTCCTTTCCCCTGATTACTGTATTGAATGGATTGCAGAATGAAAAACAGAAAGGGTTCTGGGGCATGATGGCATAGCTGGATAGCCATAGCAGCCCAGACTGCCAACCACTGGGCTTTTTGATTTTCAAGTAAAAGAAAATCTTTTTCAGTATTTGATGGGTATATTTTTCTAGTAGTGGAAAGAGAGACACTTTGATTTTTCTCCTTGTTCTACTTTTCATTGTCCTCAGGTTTAGGAACAAGGTAGGTCAAAAGAACCAGCCATCTTTGTCACCAATTCTTTTTCAGGTCTCTGGGGATGGAGTGGAAGTACAACACAAAACCTCTACAGTACCTAATCTGAGACCTTGTGGCAGAGTTAGGCCTGAGTCATCTCCAGGATCCCTCATCTGTCCCAGAATGTTCACAGAGAGTGAGTATCTTTCCTCTTGATGCCAACACTCAAGTCCAAAATCCCAGGAATCCCATGGCCTTCCTGAGAACTGTTCCACAACAGATTAACACTGGTCCCAATCTCAATTCCTGCACTGATGAGCCATTGGGAAAGTGATTTTAAGCAAGCCTTACTGTTCCCAATTTTGAAGTGGATTTTCTCCAAAAAAGACTTGAATCTAAATGAACACAGAAGGAAGAAGCCAGGGTCCAAGGACTGAAGATGAACCCTGCCTTCAGGAAATCTAGGATTTGAAAAGATTAAAGTGTGGTGGCAGGTAAAGTATAGACCTTGACATAAAACAATAGCCTGAGAGCAAAATGTCAGGTGTGGGCAAGGACGTATGTGTGAGAGACTGATGTTTCACAGCCTCCACAACAGGTAAAAATGAATGCTAAAATTGTAATATGTAACATAAGAAAAAGGAACCACAATTTTTTTCTTTTTTATTTCTTTTCTTTTCTTTCTTTCTTTTTCTTTTCTTTTCTTTTTTTTTCATACAAAGGTTTGTAACTAGGGGAACATAACAACTGAGCCTCATGCTCAGATTTTTTTAATGGTATTTTTAGCTTTTGAAACACATTGTTAATCACAATATTGGGGTATTCTTATATCAAACAAGAATTTTGATGACAAAATAAATATGTCATGTTAGCAACTACTTCTCTTTTGCTGATTTTGGTTTTTTTTATTTCCATAAATTCAAGTGAAAATGCTGTGTTTTCATATTTAATAACTTTTTTAATAATTTTAACCATTACTTTATTTTTTTTTTGTTTTTATGTGGTGTTGATATAACCCAGCACCTCGTGTGCACTAGGCAAGAACTCTCCCACTGAGCCACAAACCCAGCCCACATTTAACTCCATTTTAATCAAATTATTTTCTTTCTTTCTACCCATCCTTGCTGTTTTATTCACCTTTCAAACTATGTGACTAAAAAGTCCTGGGAAATGATACTGCCTAATGTTAATTCTAGTGTTTGGGGCACTGGGTTTTGGCAAGATTCCTACCCCTTGCCCAGTTTTGCAGTATTATGCTGTATATTTTCAATTCTTTATAGAAGCCTTTAGCATTTTTGTGGAACAATGCAATCATTTTCCCAAAATATGGCACTATTTTTGAAAGGTTTGGGGATATTGAATGACATGATGAGAAAAGCACCTGGCATAGTGTGGTTGTATGCTTCTGAGAGGACACAAATTTCTTTGTTAGGTCACACATGGTGTTCTTACCTAGAATGTCCTTCCCTTTGCTCTTTAGCATACTTCAATTTATTCTTTAATACCTAGTTGAATGTGAAGAATTTGTACTCCCAGCCAATACCTATACCCAGCCAACCAGACCCCTTCTCTTTATAGTTTTGCAGCAACAAAGGAACAGCAGAAAAGCTTCCAGTGTGCTCATATAACAATGGGGTTCAGCGAGAACTATAAAGGGGTTTCGGCCACTGAAATTACCTGGTAAACCCAGCTCCTGGTTTTATTAAACTTTGCTATCAGATTCCTTGACCTCCCCAGCGTCATTTTTTAAAAATTAAATCACCTAGTTCAGTTTCTGCAGCTTGAAGCCCAAGTCCCCCACTTCTGCTCTGTCTCTACAGCATTGGGTCAGGCTGTCAGAATAAACAATAGTTATACAGAAGTCATTATAAAGAGTCTTTCTCTTCTGAGACTGAACCGTGAGAAAGATGGCCATGAACAGATACGTATGCTTCCTCATTCTGAGATGCCCCAGGCTGGCTGGAGAAGAGATCACAGATGATTCTTGTTTGCCAAGTAGCTCTGCCCATACTGTGTTGAAAGGGTAAGAGAAGGTGCTGAAGGCCACAGAGCTTTAAAAAAAGCAGAAGGCCATGTCCTTTGAAAACATACTTTTTTAATCTGGCTGGGCTCTTTCACAAATAGGGCAGGGACATTGCTAGTTGCTTGACAGTGCCTCTTCTGCATCCATAATACAAAGACAGTGCTGAAAACATGCTTACATTTATGCAAATAAAATATTATCATCATCTGGAATTTTGTAAATGGAGATACTCTGTGGTTAGCAGAGTGGTTCAAGGTGAACCATTGAAGATGTGGGGTTCAAACATGACCAGAGCCCAAAGGTAATTGTCCCTTAGATGTAGTGGTGTCACAACCATGGGTATCTCTGCAAGATCTCTTTCATTCATTTCAGATGGAGTTTTCAAGTAGCAATGGAGAGGCCAGGTGACAGGAAGGCTGGTGTAGGAGTGAACTTGATGGAAAACCATGGCTAATGAAGAAGAGCAGAGCCATTTGGTATGCTAGTGGATGGTGGTGGAATTGGGTCAAGCCAGATTGCAAAGGTGCCGGGGTCCAGGGAGTCCTGAAGGAGGAGTGGCGTCGGCGAAATGATGAGACAGGAGTCGTTCCGTTTGAGCAATCTCCAGAGAGAGAGCTAAAGCAGCTTTCTCTGGGTCCCCTTTTTATTACAATTTTTCTCATCATTATAGATTCACAATACGTCATTGGTTATATAATTTAAAACTTTGCCAAGACATGACATTTCCTTAACCATGATTGAGAGCACACCGATCTACATTCTTCCAGGATATGACCCCCAGCCATACAATCATCAAAGTACAGAATCATCAATAAAACATGTCACCAATTTACATCCTTCAGATTTTCCCAAGATTTACTATTTTTCCCAAGATATGTTATTTCCTTATTAACTAATGCCAAACTACGTAACCAGACTCTAAGTCTCCTAGCCAATCATTAACCTAAAGTACACTTGTACTTTATTTCTAATTCAAAATTCCCATCTAAAAAAGTCCCTTTAAATCTTATATTTAAAATATCCTAAAGTTTATGAATCATCCTTAAAACATATCAGAAACCTATACATTTAAAGACTTAAGAATTTCTAAACTTAAGAATCTAAATAAAATAATATTTCTAACATTATTTTAAAACTGTGTCTTATAAACCTATTTTAATTGATTCCTAAATTTATTCTCATAAAACTGGTTGAGCTGCTTTCTCGAAGAGTTTCTTTGTTTTTCAGTCAAGGTGCACTAGTTCTCAAAGAATTTGTTTCTCAGTCAAGGTGCACTAGTTCTCAAAGAGTTTGTTTTTCAGAGGATGATTGTTGTCCATTATTAGGTTTGTCCACAATGTACTAAGATAGAAGAATAGCCTTTTACTTTGTCCTTGATATGCTGAGGGGTGGGTAGAACGGCCTCCAAGGCATGAACTACCTGTTCTGTTCTAGCCATCTGAAATTTAATTTGTTTGGCATTTAACATACTCATGCCTCCTGTGAGAAACATAAGCATGAAAATGCAAAGTCCCAATTACATAAAAAAGGGTCTCATGGTTTCGGTTACCCACCAACCAGCGTGGCTTTGCCAGCATTCATCCTCACTGTGACCCTGTCAAGACAGTGGGAGAGCGGCTTTGCCAACACTTTTTCTCACTGTGACCCTGTCAAGACAGTGAGTGGGGGATCGCCTCCACCACAAAGGTTTCAGAGACAGAGGGAAAAACCTGCAATCCCAGAGTGTTAAATATGTCATCAAAGGATGAGTCACATGGACAGAATGCAATGATCAAATGGGTGGAGTGGGCGTGGCTCTGCAGAACAATGCAGGTAAGAGGCCAGATGCTGGGTGGAGCCTATGAAAAAAAAATGGAGAGGACCTAGTGGGCAGAGCTGGTGAGGCAGAGTCAGGCTAAGTGGGTGAAGCCCAACTTGTAAGAACAGTGGGTGGGGAGAAGATGGTGGAGGCACGTGGGAGGCAGCACCCCACCCAGGACCACTTAGGAACCAAGAGGCACATTGATGCAGGAGCAGAGGGCATGGTGGGAGCATTCACAGGAGGCAAAGGGAGTCAGGAGAGGCATCCGGTAATTCTGTCAGCAGTCACTGTGGACCCAGAGGGGAAGCAGGGTCTTTTGGCTTTGAGATAGTAATGTGACCTCAGGGTCTTCTCCATTGAGGGCCTCAGTTTCCCCTCTTACCCTCTGAGGCAATGGAGGGAAGCTTAAGATGCCATGGCACAGCCTTTCTATCTTCCTCCTTATCATTGGATGCTGTGCACTTTCTATATTTTCAGGTTGGTTGGGTCCCATGGGGTTTCTGGAAGGGGTCCTTGGGATATCACCTGAGACACTTTGTTTTGGGGAAACAATAATTTTTTCTGATGTGTTCACAGAGACTTCTCTTGGTGCCTGCTGTTTACACATTGAGACCCTGAAGTCCCGAGAGGGTAAGCCTGTGATGCAGCTGTCACTTGCTGGAGCCTGATCTGGATGGCACAGTCCCCTTCACTCACTCACTCACATGCAGGGGTTTCATAGCACCTGGGCAATAAAATAATAATAATAATAATAATAATAATAATAATAATAATAATAATAAAACATTGATGAGGGATGAGGCCTTGACTCTTTCCAGGTGCTACTTTGGGACACTCCATACATCTGTAAAGTAGGACACAAAGTGACATCTGCCTCTGAGGCTGGTGTAAGGCCAAGTTCCAGCTTCATGATTCTCTAAAAGGCAGTTTGCAATGGATGGGGCAGGGGATCTATTTTGACAGTATTATCATTTAGTATTTTTTTTTCTTTTAAACATTTCCTTTTTAGTTGTAGGTGGACACAATACATTTATTTTATTTTTATGTTATGGTGAGGCTTGAACCCAATGCCTCATGCATAATAGACGAACACTCTACCTCTAGGCAAAACCACAGCCTTCATTTAATTTTATATATGGAAACATAATTCCTTGCATTAAAAAAAAAAAAACTATAGTACCAGGCTCTGTCCTAGGCAGAGAAGACACAGACATTGACAAAACAGCAAGGAGTCTCTGCTCTCATTTTCGTGGGGGCCACCATTCCCCTGGACTGACCCAAGAATTCAGGCACTAAAGAGACATGAAGTACTGACCCCCTTTAGGCATCTGATCTAATGTTACCATCCATGGCAATGTTTTACCTTCTCAATTATACTAAAACACACCCTTCTCCATGTCATTTAGCTGCCCCAATCCTTTTCTTCCTGTGAGATAAAGGCCTCCTTAAGGATCCCTTCCTTCTTGCTTCTTCATTTGCATCTCCCCACCACTCTTTGAGGTTTCAAGAATTTCTGTCTCATCCCTACTTGTACTTACTGCTCTGCTTAATGTGGGTATGTTCCCGTTGTTACAAGTGCTAAGTCCTAATTAGACACTAGATGGCACCAGAACTGTACTTTTGACATTTTTCTAGCGTCCACCAGACTATCTGCCTACTTATAGACTGGCTTGGTTAGGAAACATTTTAGAAAACTCTTCAATACTTGCTTTACAAGCAGCTTTTTATTTTTTTACAAATCTTTTAATTGTATGTATGAAATTAATCATCCACCCATGAAAGTGAGTATTACAATAACTACCCAGTGTATGTATGTGTGTGTATGTGTGTGTGTGTGTGTGTGTGTGTGTGTGTGTGTATGAACATATTTTTTTTCAAAATTTATTCAGAAGTACTATAAGACTTTCAATTTAATAATGGCCTCTTCCTACACCTGTTGTGCCTGGGATGTTTCAGGTGTCCTTATTAATATTGCAGGTATTTCTTTCTCTTTTCTATGGTGTGATTATTATAAGCCATTAAATAGAATAAATATATCTCAGAGATGCCAAGTGTTATCTCACTTGTAGTTGTCCATTGGGCATCTGTAGGCCTACGTGAATATTCAGTGCTTTTTGGCAAAAGCAGCTTTTAAGTCCCTCAATATGATGAGGATTTGTGGACATTTAGCAGAACTTGTCCCCATGGATATGATTATCAATAGAATATGTATTAAATAAAATGATGGCATGACTTGGTAACAGGAATAAAAGTGGTTTAACATGACTTATTTATTTATAATTATATATTTTATAAATATTTAATGTACATATAATTGTATACTTATAAAGCAATAATTTTGAATACATGTATCTCTCTGAGTCCCTATTTCACACATATATGTTTATAATATTGTCTTTAAGATAAGCAGGGTTGGGGTATGGATTGGTGTGAGTGTAATGTTGAAACGATCAAGGACAATTGCTGAATTTTTGACTTGAGCACTCTAGGGTAGTGGCTGACACCCAATCATGTATGGAGCAGAAAAACCACATGAGGCCGGGAAAAGAGTGCTAGTCTTGAAGAATGCTTTTGTGTTGATGTTTGTGATTTCTCCTTGATATCCACAAGAAAATTTCTGAACGTGAGAGGAGAAGCCTGGGAAAAATGAATATGTGGAAATCAGGGAAATGTGGAAAATACTGCCATGAGACTGAGCATGATCCTTGGTGTGGGTGAAGATACAGAAGTACAGGGAGCATTTCTATGAGCTGGGGCACCTCAATATTTAGCATTGGTGAATAAAATTATATGAAGGAGACAGAGAGTGAGGGCATCCAGTTAAAGAGATAGAAAACCAGGAAAATGTAATGACATGGATTTCTGGAAGAGATGATTTTAAAAAGAAAGGTAGAACCTTTTGTTCTTAAAACCAATAAAAAGTGAACTACAGGGTGGCAAAGCAGAGACCTTGAGATTTGGTTCAATAGTGGTTTCTGATGATCTCAGTGGAACCCCTGTTGTCATGTGGTGGGAACTGAAGCCAAATAGAAGACTTATGGAAAAATTAAGGTCAGCATAGTGAAGGCAATAGCTGGAGATCATTTTTCTGATTGTGTACAGTGAGATAAAGGGAGACTCAGCCAGGTGTTAACATTTATGGTCTCTGAGATGTGGGCAGAGTTCATTTCTGCAAATGTTTTTTGTGGCTGCAGAAATCTTTTTTCTATTACCATGTTTGCCACCTACACCCTAGAGTTGATTTTTTACAAGTAATATAAAAGCTCAATAGTAATTTTTAGAGGGTAGGAAGGGTGCTGGGCAGGGCAAGGGATAAAAATAAAAGATAGATAGCTAGATATAATCATTGTGTACCATGAATTTGGAAATTTTATGCTTGATTCCATTAACATGTGCAATAAATATTTGTTAATTAAAAACAAATTAAAACTAATTATTCTATTTCATCAATGAAAGGTAGGCACTCAACACTGATGGAAGAGTATCCTTATGGTTTGTTTCCTGCTTGTGAAAATGGTCATTGTTAATCACTTATAAAGAGAACTGATTAAATAATTTTGGAACAAATAGTATGGATTTGAAATGCCTTGTTGTTACAGCATGATGGGGATATCTGATGGTCACTGAAATATTTGAAGCACTACAGTCCACCCATTGTCAAGGTAGTTTGTGCCAGGTTTATCCTTTGGGAATATAATACTTTTCCTTTATTCCTGCACTATTTGTTCCAATCAAGTCACTGGAATCTGCCCACCCATAAAATGACAAGGATACTAAGTTCCACATGCAGGAGGGGATGCTATTCTCCTGCATTGTTTTGAACTCTTCTATATGAAAAATTTGTCTGTTCCCAACAATTTTTATCAGTGAAGTCAATTATGTTTTATGTAAATATATATTCATTTGTTGCTTTCACTTATAATTTACTGTTAAAGGTTTTTATTTTATTGCTTATATTTTTCCAGCTTTCACTCTTTCAGAATCTTTTACTTTAGTAGTTATGTCATTTGTCAGGCATCCACATGTTGGACTCCTTGGAAGACTCTCCTCTTACTCTTCATTTTCTTCCTCCTTTATATGTTAAGGCTCATTTTTAAATTTATCTTACCAAATCCTAGAATCATCACTTTCTCAAGGGAAATATACAACCTTTTACTGGTATTTTTTGGGTGCCTTGTGTAATTTGTCAGGCCCATTGTAAAATGAAAACTTAGACTTCCTGTCTAGAAGCAGGTGACCTCTACCATTGACATTATGACACATAAATCTATTTCTTTCTTCTTTGATCTCTTCACATGTCATTTGTACATTTTGTCTTTTAATTGTCCTTCTTATTACAACATTTTAAATTAGTAACAAGACTTCTAACATTCATCTTTATGTATGCCATATCAATTCTTAGTGCAAACTTATGAACAAGTCACATTGGAGAACTTACACATCCATGTTGTGTTCATTAATATCAAAGCAGGGAACATGTTACACAGAACCAGCACAATTGTTTTTACTACACCTTGATAACTGTGAACAATTTCTCCAGCTGGTTTGTTAATGAGTTTAAAAGAACTGGAAGAAGAGCAACTATGGATCACCCTGCTTTCCCTTTCTCTTCACATCCTCAGCTGGAGAGGTGGGCTAAAACAGAGAAGTACCTTGAGTGACAAAGCTGTCTTATTTCTGTATTTGAATCTAATTCTGGTTGGAGATAAATGTGTGGCCTCTCTGGGGTTAATCATGCTTCCCATTTTTTACTTACTTGTGGATAGGACAAGTTTTACCCAACTCTCTCTTAACTCCCATATTTCCTTGACTCCCTGGAATTTGTGATAATGGGAATGAAAACTCAGTGTGCATGAAGTGACCAAATGCAGTATACCTGCAGGTTACATTTATGTGATGTGTTCATACCTGTGGTTCATTGCCTTCTTGGAATTTACTTATGAAAAATAAGTAGCAGGATAAAATCAATAAAAATTATGATAGCAACAGCAAACAGCATGGTACTCTCTGTTTACAGTATTATTATTTTTTTGCCACTAGGAATTGAACCCAAAACACTTAACCACTGAGTCACATCCCCAGAGTTTTATTTATTTATTTATTTATTTATTTATTTATTTATTTATTTATTTATTTATTTGAATTTAGAGTCAGCCTCTCACTCAGTTGCTTAGGGCCTGGCTAACTTGATGAGGCTGCCTTTCAACTTGTGTTCCTTCCACCTCAGCTTCTCAAACCACTGGTATTCAAGGTATGTCCCAATGTACCCAGCTTGTTTACTGGTTTTTCATAGGGATTTTTGTGTGTTTTAGAATTTATACTCTTCTCAGGTGATGTGTAAGTGTTTTCTCTCATTCCAACAGTTGAATCTTTTCCCTGTTCATGCTTTACTGTGCTGTGCAGAAGCTTTTGGTTTAATGAAATTATACTTGTCTGTTTATGGTTCTTTTCCCTGTCTTTTTACTCTCACGGTCAAAGAACCATTTCCTAAAGCAATGCTATAAAGTGTTTTTTCTGTGTTTTCTTTTTATATCTTGCTCACAAATTTATGCTTTTCTTTCTTTTTTAAAAAAAATTAGATTGAAAAATAGTAATTTCAGCTTGTGTGGTATAGCATGATATTTTAATACATGTAACACTGTGTAGAGATCAAATCAGAGTAAAGTTTATATTTGTCACCTTAGTAAGATGGAAAGAGATGGGGAAATGGGACCCCAGTATTTTCTTCCAAGAATTTTACAGATTCACATCTCACTGTTACATTTTTTCCTCTTTGAGTTAATGTTTTGATAAGGTGTAAGATAAAGTTTGGTTTTCTTTCTTTGCCATGTGGTTATTGAGTGTCCTCAGGACTATCTGTTAAAGAGACTATCCTTTATCCATTCTGTATTATTGGCCCCCTTCTCAAAGATGAGTGTGAAGTGAGAGTCTGGGCTTATTCTTGTTCTCTTTTTTGTTCATTGGTCTGTATGTTGCCTTCTATTTCAGTACAAAAGTGTTTTAATTCTTATAGTTTGTAATTTGTTTTATTCCATCTTTTTTGCATTTGTTACAATTAGCTACACATAACAGTATAATGCATTGGCACAACATACATAAATGGAGTATAACTTCACATTTTTCTTGTTGTACATGATGTAGAGGTACACCAGTCATGTAATTGTATAAGTGTACAGGGAAATAGTGTCTGATCCATTTCATTATCTTTCAAATCCTCATACCTCTTTCCCTCCCTTCACTTCCCTCTCTCTAATCTAAAGTGCATTTATTATTCCCTAGTGCCTTCCATTGTGAATTAGCAATGGAATCAGATTAAATATTCAATCTTTGGAACTTTGCTATTGGTTTATTTAGCTTAGCATGGTATTCTCGAGTTCCATCCATTTGCCAGCCAGTGGCATAATTTTATTTATTTTGAGATTGAATAATATTCCATAACACACACACACACACACACACACACACACACAGCAACACACATCACATCACATTTTATTTATCCATTCATCTGTTGAAGGTTACCTAGGTTGGTTCCATAGTTTAGCTATTGTGAATTTACCTATTCTACATTGATGTGGCCACCAGCAATGTATGAGTGTACCTTTTGTCCCACATCCTCATGAACACTATTATTGCTTCTATTCTTGATAATTGCCATTATTACTGCAGTAAAATAAAATATTGAAATAGCTTTCATTTGCATTTCTCTAATTGCTAAAGATGATGGTCTTTTTTATATATTTGATGACCAATTGTATTGATTCTTCTGTGAAGTGTCTGTTCAGTTCCCTAGTCCATCTATTGATGAATTATGGTGCTCTCTCTCTCTCTCTCTCTCTCTCTCTCTCTCTCTCTCTCTCTCCATTAAAGTTTGTTGAGTTCTTTATATATCTTGGAGATTACTGCTCTATTTGATGTGTGTGTGTGTGTGGTAAAGATTTATTTTTCCATTCTGTAGTCTCTCTCTTCATGTTATAGATTGTTTCCTTTGTTGAGAATAAGCTTCTTAGTTTGAATCCATCCCATTTATTGATTCCTAATTTTACTGTTTGTGTTTTAGGAGTCTTGTTCAAGAAATCAGGTCCTGGGCTTCACACATGCCAGGCAAGCGTTCTACCACTGAGCCACTACTCCAGCCTCAGAAACATTATTCTTAAGGGAGAAAAATTTAAAGCATTCCTTCTAAAATTCAAAAAAAGAAAAAGGTTGGCTTTTTTATGCCACTTCTATTCAACATCCTTGAAACTCTATCTAAAATAATTAAAAAGAAGAATTAAAGATACATGAATAGAATAAGAGGAATTCAAATTATAACTATTTCCTTATGTCATGCTTCTATATTTAAAATATCAAAAAAAAATCACCTGAAAACTTTCTTGACTAATAAATAAATTCAGCAAAATAGTACAATATAAAATAAGCACCCATAAACCAAATGCATTTCTATACTTAAGCAATGAATCCACTGTAAAAAAAAATAGGAAAACCACCCCATTAATAATGGCCTCAAAAAAGTAGAATCAACATTTTTCATGTGTGTGTGTATTGGGATAATTACTGCTCTAGGATATTTAGGTGTTTGTAGAGTAGGAGAATATAAGATACTATTACAGTGTTAAGAATTAGGGAAATAAGAGGAGCTCTACCGTAAACATCATAATGAATTTACCTGGAAACCAAAAGTGAAGTCTAGAGATGTTTTGTACAAAGCAACAAAGTTAAGCAAATAGATCATCAGTTTTCTTGCTGCTGAATACAGAGTAGAAGGTAATACTTTACACACATATTTTTAATAAATTAAATAAAACTCCTTAATTTCAAGGGAAACTAATAAACCAGACTGTGCTAGAAGAAACTGCCAAGGTTCTTAACTTGTTAAACTGTTTTTGATACATCTATGACCAAGAAAGTAAATTGACTATTCTCCATGAATAAACTCAATAATAACAGAAATTCTTCTCAGATAAATGGCTACCCTTTGAATAATGCTGCAATAGTCATTAACTCTAGTGCCTCTTACAGAATAGTCACTCAGTGCCTGAAAGATTCATGGGAAAAAAGTAATAGGTACCCAGGGCTTTGAGTCTTCTTCAAGAAAAATTTCATTTTTTCCAAGCTTTGGCCATCCTGACATCAATGTGTGGATTCAGATATTTGGGGCAAAGCTGTACTTTGATGATCCAATTACCTTATTCTTTTAAAATTACAAAAATTTCTGTAGAAAATGCTTACTTTACCTGAAAACCTAAAGTCTGTTGTAATTCATCGAATGAATTTAAATTGTCTTTTAAAAACATTTTTTTCTTTATAGTTTTCAGTAAACAAAATCAGTCTTTGATATTTGGATGAAAAATCAGTGAAAATTCGTTTGAAAGTTTAAATATTTCTCAGGAAAAGATAAAATACCTTTCTCTAAATTATTATAAATTGCTCTTATTACAGAAAAGTCACTAATGTAATAGAAAATAATTTAGATTTTATTGCTGATGTTGGTTCTTTTGTTAGTTTATTTATTTATTTATTTATTTATTTATTTATTTATTTATTTATTTATTGCTTCTGTTCCTAGTAAAACAATGTAAGGCCTCTCACTAGACCCCAACGTGTATTGTTTGTTGTATAAGAAAATAAATTAAACAATCAATCAAACAAAAAACAACAAAACTAATGTTTTATGTGAGTGTGTATACTCTTAAAATATATTTTTCAGATTTTCAACTAAAAATAACTCGGAGTTATGACACCAAATATAAATTGATATGCCTCCTATAGATCTTTATTTTCCAAATGACTAGTTTGTGAGAAGTAAATATGAAGACTATTTAGACATATTTTACATATTTATCTTTCTAAGACATCTTCTCTTAGAAAGAAATCAAGGAAGGGATAGAGCATGAGAGATAAGAAGGAAATAACCAATAAAATGAGGAAGGACAGAAGAAGAGAAGAGAGAAAGGAAGGAATAAATGTGACTATTTTTTTCATTTGGGAATTAAGATAGGTAAAAAACCTTCTTCCTGAGGGAGCCAGTTTTCCTTCCAATTACCCCTTTCCATTATAGTCCATCTTCTCATTCTCTCACCCTCATCATATTGAATATTTAGCAGATATACATTGTGATTATGAACTAATCTGTGCTTGAAAATAATTTCTTCAGTAACTGTACAGTCCAGCTTAGTCATGAGCAGGTAGTTTAAGAACTGTGAAAAAAAAAAAAGAACTGTGGATTCCAATCATGCAGGATTTTCTCTTTCCCATTTAATGAACCAAAATGAGAACCTCTTTTCTGTTTACCTTGGCTGAGAATGTAAGGGAAAGTTCTGACTGGCCATGATTATGACCAAATCTACTAAATATTGTTGTGAGCATAATGGAACTTGATCTGGACAGAAATGACTAACAGATCCTGTTATCTGTTTCTGGTAGGTTAGTGTTAGTAACTACCATAGCTCAGAAATGTAAGATCTACATGAAAAGGGTTAAGTGATAAAAAAAATGGAGAAAAATATGGAGCTCTCACTATCACCAAATGCCTACTATTTATCACATCATTCAGACTGTGTTTCCTCAGTAATATCACCCAAAATTTATCTAGCCTTTAATGTGTATCATCACACCTCTTTACTTGGACTATCTTTATTTAGTTCAACCAGAGATTTGTTGAGTAAGAAAAAGAAAGTACTCTCATTTTATAGATAGCATATTGGAAGTGAGTTAGACTTTTAAAAAATCTTAGATAATTTTTTCATTAATATGAGTTTAGTAAAATAAGTTTAGAACATCTTTTTTCTTAGTATTCAAAGAATTACTACCTATTGAGCAGAGTGATAAATAATCATTTTTTATTGATATAAAAGTATCTTTTGAATGTAAAGTACTAGTTTATTCACTAAGGACTTATGTTTACCGTTCTCTAAAAAGATAATGAAAATTGTAAAAATTGGAAAAAAAAAGAAATAAAAATAAGGATGTTGGAAACTATTTATTCTCAGTCCAAGTTTTATTGTTCAGGACAAGTCCTAGGGCTGGGTACGTTTCAGGCAAGAAAAATCACCAAGCCTTCTCTAATTGTTTCAATGAACAGACTTTATTTTAAGAAGACTTGTAGATTTACAGGAAAATGAAGCACATAGTACCATGATACCATATGTCTTCACTTATTCAGAGTTTTCACTATTTTTTTTATATTACTGAGAAATATTTGATGTAAGCAAAAAATCAAAATATTTTGCCAATAGTGATGATATTAAATAATCATTAATGGCAATAAATAGTTTAATTATTTATTAAAACACTAATTTTACAGTTTTAAAGCATTGACAAGAAATAATGACAATTTTCACGATGATGGCATCTTACAGAGTAGATTCATCATGCCACAAGTCCCTGTTTTTCACCTCTTTAGCATCTTCTACTCCTCCTTATTTTTTGGCAATGTTTAACATTTTTAATGTTTTGACATTTCCAGAATGTCACAAATTTGAAATCTCACAATATGGCATTTCAGGCAATATTTTCTTTCTGGCAATATGTATTTATGATGTCTCCATGTGCTTTCATGTTTGATAGTAAATCTCATTTTTTAAAAAAATTTGGATGACTCTCCAGTGTATGGATGTATCACAGTTTTACATTAATAACAGATAAATAGCTACTGCAGTCTCTCTTAGCTGCTCCAGTTCTTGGCAATCATGAATGAAGAAGCTGTTGACATTTGTATGTGGGTTTTGTGTGGACATAGTTTTTAATTCCATTGAATTAACACTGAGAAATACAATTAGTGGGCCATATTAAGTGTATATTGTAATTTTTAAGAAACAACCAAACTGTTTTCCAGAGTGGCTATTCAATTTTGTGATCTGAACAGCAATGTATGAGAGTTATTCTTGTTCCCCGTCTTTGCCAGCTCTTGATTTTTTCAGGTTTGAAATTTTTTAAATTGCAATAGGTATGTTTAATTTGTAATTTATTAATGAATATAATATTCAGTGTCTTTTCCTATGCTTTCCAAATATATAGTTTGTTTTCTGAGGAATATATTTATTTCTTTCATTCATATTTTTAAAAAATTGTATTAGGGTAATACTGAAATACAATAAACTATACATATATAACTCATATTTTGTCATGTTTGGACATACCTATTTATCAGTGTAACAGTGACGACAATCAAGTTTTTACATTGATAGTTTATGCATATGGTTCTTGGTGCCCTGTTCTAATTTCTACCTCTTGTTGTAATTTCTCTTCCTCCTACTGGGAGGGGGGGACCAAACCAAAACAAACAAAAACAAAAACAAAACAACAACAACAACAACAAAAACACTAACTGAATTTGTAATGTGATACATGATACAGTAAATTAGAAATTACACAAATTAATTGTCACAGCCTTAGTCTGCATAGATGGTGACCTTGAGACAATCAATCATCCCTCAAACTTAGTGTACTCATCTGTAAGATCAGAAGTCTTCCAATCAGTACTCAAGATACTGGGCAGATAAGGACAAAGTAAATAATAAATCAAGAATACTGAATGACACAGAGAAGGCTATTGAATTCTGCTATTCAGTTCTACCATCCAACCTTTAGACTGGTGATGCAGAGTACATGTGGGTGACTATAACTCCATAGTTTCTTTTTTTATAATTTTATTTGTTCTTTTTAGATATGCATGATGATAGATAATATTTTGGCATATTATGGATACATAGAGTATAACTTATTTTATTCAGGATTCTATCTTTGTAGTTCTATATAATACAGTTGCTCTGGTCATCTGTTCAAATAAAAGATAAAAAAAAGTTATGTCCAATTCCATAGTTCATTTCTCTCACCTCTGGCTATAAATGTATTGACTTCAGTGTTTTCAAGATTTTTTCTTATTGTTGTTATTGAGGTTGAATTCTCATAAGAGTGCGCATCAAAAAATAAGTTAAGTAATGATAATAGGTCAAGTATAATATTGTGGAATAATTACCACAATTACCTTGTTTTAAACATTTTAACTACTGATTTAATTAATGTAATCTGTTAATCAACCACTTGGCAACAAAATCTCTCCTTTTTAACTTTATGATTTCCAAATTTTGGATAT
The DNA here is from genome assembly GCF_048772815.1 of Callospermophilus lateralis. Lineage (NCBI taxonomy): Eukaryota > Metazoa > Chordata > Mammalia > Rodentia > Sciuridae > Callospermophilus > Callospermophilus lateralis. The sequence continues at coordinate 89,330,225 of NC_135315.1, read as the reverse complement.
TTAATATAAATGTAATTATAGCACAGGTGAAATTTCATGTTTGATTTCGTTGACTTTTCTTAATATTTTTTAGATTTGTCAACATGGTCACTTGTATCAGTACTTTATTTTTATTGCAGAATAATATTCAAACATATATATGGATGGTATATATAGATATATATTTGTTTATATGAATATATCTATATGTACATGTGCCTACTCAGACATGGATACATATAGGTACATAGACAAATTTGTTTATCATTCTTGATGGGAATTTGGATTTTCATATATCTCCTAATGGAAATGGTGATGCCATTGATATTCATGTTGAAGTGTTTTAATATCTGTTTTCAGTTCAATTGAAAATATAGCTAGAAATAAAATTGGTAAGTCATGTAGTACTTCTATTTTTAAAATTTTAGCAATCATAAAATTTTTTTCTATACCTACTATACCATTTTATATTCTTAACAAAAGTGTGTGTGTCTTCCAATTGGTTCACATAGTATCCAATACTTTGGTTTTTGAAATAATGCAGGCAATCTCTTGTTCATAGAGTACTCTTTTATGGTATTTGTTGTATTTCTGTTTTTCAGGTTGTTGTTGTAGTAGTTTTAGTATAGGGAAATGAACCCTAAAGTGGTCCATCTTTGAGATACATCTTCTACCTGTTTTGTTCAGAGTCTCATTACGTTACCAAAGGTTCCCACAAACTTGCAATAGTCCTGTAGACTCCTGAGTAGTTTTGATATGAGCATGCACATATAAATAGACAAAAATTAAAAGAATAAATATTCCTCTAATAGAATTTCACTGAAAGAAATATCAGGAAGTGTAATGCAGGAACACACACACACACACACACACATACACACAAAAATAGACCTAATATAAATGTCTAGATACAAAGTTCCTAAAAATTATAAAAATTTATGATATGCAAATGGTGTCAGATATAGTGAAAATTAATACAAATGTTGGAAAACTGGTCCTAATAAATAAAACAAAATATCCACAAGCTATTTGCTACTCTTTAGATGACTTTGTTGAAATAGAAAATTTTAATCTTATTTTATTGATTTTTATCAGAGCTAAAAGGTTCTAAAATAGAGAATATTATTTTAATAAGAGTGACAAAGTTGCTTTTGATCAGTTTTCTCAAAAGCAGACCTATTTTTCTCCATTTGATTTGCATAGTTTTTATTTTATTTGAGTGTCAGCATTGATCAGCACCAAAGGACTGAACATGCCATCACCATTGATCCCAAGCCTTTGAAGATATGTCAGGATAAGATAACTTGTCCACACTATGCCTATTAATAGTGAAATTATGGAGTCCAGACAATACTGGATTTCCAAGCACATGATGAGCAGCAGAATAGTGTGAGTGGCTCTTTTTTCTGGGGAGCTTCATGGAGAAAATCTGGAGTTTTGTGGAAACATGATTGTTGCTTAAGTCTATGAAAGAGAATTATTATGTATCTGCTTGAAAGGACCATACAATCTCAAAACTAGAGATCACTGAATGCCAACAGTGCAAGGAAGAGGCTTGTATCTCATGAGCAGAAAAGAACAGTGATCAGTGAGTAATCAAAAAACAGGATAGATTTTATTTGGTCTGGCCACAGTATAAAAAAGTGGGTGGGTATAGGTGAACATGATGAGGATCAATAAGAAAACTATTAGCCACAGGATGGTCGTTGTGGTTTTTAATTTGAGGCAGGGCAACTAGGAGCCACTGAGGCTGATGGTGATGGCCTAAAGCACACCCATCATGTTGGTGGTGCAGGTGGAGAGTCCCCTTATAATCTTGGCAAGGAAGACAAGCGCTTTGCATTTAAACTTACATGTACTGTACTACACTTCCCAAAATTCTTTTGATACCAAAAGTCCCTTGGTGAGGAGCATGAGAATGTGTGTTAGAGCCACGTGGTGATGGGGAGGTCAGTAAACCTGGACTTGGCCCTACAAAGACAGTGGCAATGTAAAGAAAAAGCAGAAATGTGTCTGCTGAGATTCCAATGCCAGCTTCAGGATGGAAGGTATTTCTTATGGAAATAAAACTGAAATATTTGTTCATCATTATGGGGATTCTTGGAAGAAAAGCAGGAGCATTTGATCACAACATGATTTTTATTTAAATGCATTCAGTCATTCTATTACCCTCCATAATTTCTATAATTATCATTTACCAAAACAACAGAAAAATTTGTACACAAAACAGAGTCTTATTCTTGATCTTAATTTCAAGTCCAGAGTTGGTGTGGGGATCTTTATTTACTGGCCTACCACAAAGAAAGCCCTTGTTGCATCCCAAAAACTGAAAGAAAAAAGTAAATAAAAAGTAAGTAAAAATGAATTTTAACTCAAACATATCTCATTCTTCAGATGTTTACTCCAGTTAATCTCATAAAATTGCTCAGATCGTACCCTTGTCTTTGAGTCAATGTACATTATGTTTCCTTTGTATAATAAGTAATATTATTTAATGGTCAGTGTGTGTTTGATTTTCAATCTTTCCTGCAGGTTTCTTAAAATTAAAGATGGCGTCTTATTTTGCTTAGATCTACAGTATCTGAAATACTTTTGCTTACATAAAAATTATTTACCACAAAGTGTGGATTTCATATTTGGATAAGCAGAAATAGGAATATTGGGCTGGAGTTGTAGCTCAGTGGTAAAGTGCTTCCCTAACAAGTATGAGGCACTGGGTTCAATCCTCAGAACCACATAAATATAAAACAAATGTATTGCGTCTATCTACAAATAAAAACATTTTTTTAAAAAAAAAGATACAGGAATTTTCTAGGGAAATGATCCCTACATGCCCATTTCCAAGTTTTTTGGTTTTTTTAATTCAAGTGCTGAATTGTAAGAGTTTACAATATTTTTTTATTGGTCCACATGACTTTCGTTTAAATTAGATCCTATAGAATTTAGAACCTATTAAATTCAACCTTTCACATTGCAGTCAGAATATCCATCACTAATGGGGAAAAAAAAGTTTAAGAAAAATTTGAAAACTTGTGTTTGTATAATACTTAAATATTTGTTATATGACATTCCTTATGTAACTTCTCTTACATTATATTCTTTGAGGCACTGAAACACCCAGGGCATTTTTTCTTCTTTACAAAATCTGCCCATGTTTTCAAACTTAAAGTCATTCTCCTACCAATGGCTGTATTTAGATGTTTGCAAACCAGTGTGAAAAACATCTCCACTCTTATGATCTAATTACCATTTCCTTCTTCATCTAAATCAAACAAATTCCTAAAGGTTTTAGTTTATGTACCTTGATGAATAGGCAAATGTGACTGAATTTAAACTGCACTTGGAAATATTATTGAGAAAAAAAAAATTACCTCAGAACACCATCAGTCAAGATTTGGATTGAAAGTAGAAGAGAAAATAGTTCTCATGAAAAAACAAAATATATATTCTCTAGGTTATTGTAAATTGCTATTCTTCACTGCATAAAAATTATTGAAATTATAATAAATCAATTTGTCATTTAAGTTTAAGAAGCATTTATATATTTAAAATAAGAGAGGGGCTGGGGTTGTCACTCAGTTGTAGCATGCTTTCCTAGCACTTGTGAGGCTCTGGGTTCAATCCATGGTATAACATTAAAAAAAACAAATTAAATATATCAATTTAAATATATTAAATATAAAATATTTATATTTTATATTTAATATATAAAATATTAATTTAAATATATTAAATATAAAATTAAAAACAAATTAAATATATTAATTTAAATATATTAAAATAAAATAAGCCTTTTCTCTATTATTGGGTCTCTTATACATGACAGAAGGATATACTTTGGTATAATTATACAAGCATGGAATACACCTCATTCTAATTGGAACCCAACTTTTGTTAATTTATTTGATGATGTTATTCACTGTGGTGGATTCATATATGTACCTAGTAAAGTTAAGTCCAGTTAATTCTGTTTATTGAAAATTCTCTTAATTTTATTAAATATTTAAATGATTATACATTAGTAAAGAATAACTCTAAAGCTCATAAAAAAGGTGGTAGAAAAAAAGAATTCTAAAAATTTGTCAGTATCAAGAAAAAAATTGGACCCATCATGGCGGCCGCGGGGGTCGGTGTCTGTTTCTGAGCGGCGCCGGAGCCGGAGCCGGTTCCCGGTCCTGTGGCTGAGGAGCCCCTCCCTTGTCCGGGGCCCCCACCGGCGGGGGGAGGCTGTGCCTCGGCGGAGCTCGGGGGATGTGACTGCGTGGCGGAGGCGGCGGCGACGTCCGGGGCCGGGGGAGGGGGTGTCTCCGGCAGAGACCCCGGGATCAGGTCCCAGAGCTGCCCACCAAGACCAGGACCTCCAGGAGGGCTGCCAAGCACAAAGATGCCACCGAAGTGCCCGAGACGCCCCATTCCAAGGGCCAGGAGGAGAGCGACCCCCTGGACCCAGAGCCTACTGTGTCTCCACTGCTCCCTCGAAAAGAGCGCGGTGCCCCCGATGGCAGCCTGAACGAAGATGAGCTCCTTCTCCCCAAAGACAAGAAGACCAATCTGTTCAGCGCCCTGATCAAGAAGAAGAAGAAAATGGCCCCAACTCCTCCCAAGCGCAGCAGTTCCTTCCGGGAGATGGATGGTCAGCCAGAGCGCAGAGCTGTCAGTGAGGAAGCCGGCCAGGAAACCAGCAATGGGGCGCCAGCTCCCACCCCCTCAGACCCAGCTGAGCCCACCAAGTCCCCGAAGCCCAGCAATGGAGCTGGTGTCCCCAATGGAGCCTTCCGGGAGCCTGGGGACTCGGGCTTTCGTTCTCCCCACCTGTGGAAAAAGTCCAGCACGCTGACCAGCAGCCGACTGGCAGCCAGTGAAGAGGAGGCCGGCAGCAGTTCCAGCAAGCGCTTCCTGCTCGGCCTCCTGCATGCCCCAGAGGGCCAGGGACGCCGAGTGGCGGTCCCTTACTCTGCTGCGGGACCTGCAGTCCACCGGCAGGCAGTTTGACTCCTCCACATTTGCGGGGCACAAGAGTGAGAAGCCAGCTCTGCTTCGCAAGGGGGCCAGGGAGAACAGGTCTGACTAGGTGGCCAGAGGCACGGTGACCCCCCTGCCGCGGCTGGCAAAGAAGAGCGAGGAGGCCGCTGACGAGGTCTTCAGAGACAGCGCGGGGGCCAGCCCTGGCTCCAGCCCTCCCAGTCTGACTCCAAAGCTCCTCCGTCGGCAGGTCATGATGGCTGCTTCCTCTGGCCTCCCCCACAAGGACGAGGCTGGGAAGGGCAGTGCCTTAGCGGCCCCTGCTGCTGCTGAGCCACCGCCCCCACTCAGCAGGGCGGGGACAGGTGCTTCTGGGGTCCCGAGCAAGGCCCTGGCCGAGGAGTCCAGAGTGAGAAGGCACAAGCACCCCCCCCAGTCACCAGGGAGAGACAAGGGGAGGCTGTCCAAGCTCAAGCCTGCCCCCCGCCCCCCCACCCCCCGCCCCCACCAGCCTCCACAGGGAAAATGGGGAAGCCCTCACAGAGCCCAGGCCAGGAAGCAGCAGGGGACACGGGCGTCAGTGCAAAAGCAAAGGCCACCAGTCTGGTTGTAGATACTATGAACAGTGACACCACCAAACCCAGCCAGCCAGGAGAAGGCCTCAAAAAGCCTGTGCTCCCATCCACGCCCAAGCCACCATCAACCACCAAGCCTCCCGGGACTCCCACCAGCCCAGCCTCTGGCCCCTCCGTGATGCCAGCAGCATCCTCAGCCCAAGCAGGTGACCAACCTTCGTCCACGGCCTTTGTCCCCCTTACATCAACCCGCGTATCACTTAGGAAAACCGGCCAGCCCCCAGAGAGGATCGCCAGTGGCACCATCACGAAGGGCGTGGTCCTGGACAGCACCGAGGCCCTGTGCCTGGCCATCTTCAGGAACTCTGAGCAGATGGCCAGCCACAGCGCAGTGCTGGAGGCCGGCAAGAACCTCTACACGTTCTGCGTGAACTATGTGGATTCCATCCAGCAGATGAGGAACAAGTTCGCCTTCAGAGAGGCCATCAACAAACTGGAGAGCAGCCTCCGGGAGCTTCAGATCTGCCCGGCCACCGCAGGGGGTGGCTCCGCAGCCACGCAGGACTTCAGCAAGCTCCTCAGCTCTGTGAAGGAGATCAGCGATACTGTGCAGAGGTAGCAGGAGCCAGGGGTAACCAGCCGGAACTGCTTGCAGCCTGCTAGGGCTTGCCCTGCCAGACAAAGGACCAGTGAGCCGCACTTGGCCCGGGGCTCTGCGCCTGGGGGGCACCAGGGTCCCACAGAGTCCTGCCTGACTACCTATGTTGTGCACCAACTGTCCTCCTGCACGTCACCTCCCCAGCCCGGCCTCATGAGCCACCTCTCCTGCTATCTGTGGAGTCCTCTCTCTGTGGACTGCAGGTGGCACTCCAGGGCCAGGCTTGTCCACCGCCTGGTGCTTGGACTCAGCTCTCAGGCCAGCTGGGAACAGCTGTGAGGATCACCCTGGCCTTGCTTCTCCCTGGACCTCCTGCTCCAGCTGTGCCTCCGGGTGCCGTCACCTCCAACCCCTGGAGGGAGCCTGCCTGCTGTCCTGACCTTCCATGCTGAAGGACCCTTGTCTGGAGAACTCCGTCCCCAAGAGGTATGCACGCTGCACCACCCTCCGGTTGCTGGTGAGCTCTCCAGTTCTCGCAGAAGGGACGGCTGTGGAGTCAAGGGAACACGGGGTGCCAAACCCAGCTAGCCTTGGAGGCCCGACAGTGGGGAGCCAAAGAGTGTCAGGCTGGGGGTCTTTACTCTGTGTCCTCGCTGGGTCCCAGCCTCTAGCTCTGGCTCCCTGTGACACGCACTGCGAATCCTGGATAGAAAGCTTGAGTGCTGAGTGGGTGCCCAGGGGGTAGAAGTGGAGGTGCTAGCCCAGGGCTGGGCCTGGGCAGGTCTGCAGTGGCCAGGGGACCCTTGCACACATCCAGGTGCCCCAAAAGGCCTGGGTTTCTGACCACTCTCCCTTCCTTCCCTGCTCCTCTGAGACACAGGAGATTGTCATGGGGCCTCCCCTTGGTGAAAGGTAGTCTTCTGGAGCTCCTGGAGCATTTCAAAACTCTGCCCTCCACACAGCCACCTGACCCAGAAAGGAGCTGCCACCAGGTCCCAGGCTCAGAAGGAATGCCATGGCTCCCCCAGGCCCTCTGCAGCTCAGGCACCTTCAACTGCACATCTTTTATTTAATCACCATGAGCAACACTTAGCCCAGTGTTCCTATGGGGCCACCAGGGACTGTTGAGAAAACCACAGACAGGAAACCCCTGAGGGGTGCAAGGTGCGGCTTCATGAGGCCTTACTTGCACACCAACCACCTAAACTCACATTTTACTTTTTTGGAAAAGATGGTTTCCTCTGGGTCGTTTTCATGGAGTCCTCACAGTGCCCCCGACGGCTGTGGCTCAGCCAGGGAGGCATCATCACACCACCAGCGGCCTTGAGACCAAGCCACACACCTCCCACTCCCCGACCGCCCGTTCCACAAGGTACTGGTCTCTACATGATGTGCCACTATATTTTGCATTTATACTTTGGTATTACACTCTTTTATAGACATGCTCTTTTATAAACGACGTGTAAATGGTTTCCACTGTACTCCCTTCTGGGTGCCCAGGGTGACCCTTTTCTCTCCCTTGGTCCAGTACATTTTGTTTCTGTATATGACTGTGTTTTTTTTTTAATCTAAATCTCTCCTCTGTAGTATTTTTGAAATAAATAAGTGTTTATAAAAAAAAGAAAAAAATTGTTTAATAGAGGGGAAACTAAGCAGTATGAATTTTAATTAGCATCTGGTTGTTTGTAATAATAGCACTCTGCCATGTCATGAAAAAGTAGCAGGTTTTTATTTGATAACAAAATTTCATTTATTCTAGTGTTTTAGTGTGTATTCATATATTTGGTATTTTTAAAATTACAAAATTCAGTGTGTCTACATAAAGCAAAGACTAGTATTGGAAAATTCTATTGTCACATTCTATGTTTTTTCTCAAGGATTGTGCCTTCATAAGGAAGAACCCTAAAGCTACAAGATCAACTAAAATATTTGCATTCCAGATCCATGTTAGATATAAAAAAACAATGTTTTCTGATATATAAAATAATAAACTGTAACCAGAATGTTGGGCCTATGGTTGTGTCTTCTAATATCACTGTGCCAAATCATGAAAAAATAGTATGTATATTTTCTTTTATTATAAACTTAAGTTAATTCTACTATTTTGCACTCTCTCTGCATCACTAGGATAATATAAAACATTTAAATGCACCTCCATTAAATATCTAAGCTATAGTAAAGAGCAAGATAAAATAATTCTGATACAGTAAACCAAGAACCATTTTAAAAAATGTGATGTCTCTTATTTCATGTAAATGCATATTTCACATTTAATATGAGGTTACTATTTAAAATAAGAAAATATTATATAGAAGTTTTAGCAGATGAGTCTGTGAGCTCAGGAATTGTCAAAAGTGGTTTTTAAATATTTCTACTTCAAAGAAGTAATGTAAAGCTAGAAAATGCCAATGTTTTAAATTATTATACCTTGCGAATCTTTATGCTGGAAAAATCATTCGTGTAAGACAATAACATTTGTGATATTATAAATTATAATAATACTATCGATTTAAAATGATATACTGAGAATTCACATGAATTGTTGTGCTATGGAAGTTCAAAGAAGTCCTGTAGCACATTAGGAATAAATACCTGTGTCTTGGTTATGAAGCAGTAAAAGTCAGACGTCAAAAATATATTCCTCCAGTGCCTACCTCAGAGCCTCCACTGCTTCTCTTCCATTCATATTTGGAGCTAAGACTTCCAAGATGAGGTTATATGGGACAGACAGCTTTAGCGCATTTCTCAGTGGAGTGATAATTTTGGTGTTGTATATGAAGTCTGACAGAACCTGTGTTGCTCAGAGGGCATAACTAAAGGAAAAACTAATACTTCTTCCAATTTCAAACAATGGTAAACAAGCAGCATCTATTCGGAAACTTTTTGTGTTTCTAGCTCTCATTTTCTAAGGTCAGAGGAACCTGGGCTGCTATTCATAGCAAACAAATCTAAAGGCTCTCACATGTACCCCACTAAGGTAGGGTATTACATAAAATATCTAACCAAACTGATGTTATTTGTGCATGGAAATATAAATTTTTCAAATCTGTCTGATGAAGCAGCTCCAAGTAATGACACACCAATAACAATGAGTTTTGATATCTAAATACTTTGGTTGTGAGAAAAAAGTATGGAGATAGGTTGTGGGATATTTTGTCCTAGAAACAAAGCCAGGAAGGTAGCAATGATGGGAGTTTAGAAAAAAGTTGAAGAAAAAATGAAGAATAAAAGAAAGAACTCATGACAAATGAGATTTTTGTGGTTTATTTGGAGGTAGGGTTTCTCCAAGTTGCTCAGGGCCTTCCTAATTTGCTGAATCTGGCCTTGAATGTGTGATCTTCCTGTCTCTTCTCAGCTTCCCAATCTGCTGTAATTATATTTATGCACCATTGTGCCAGGCTATGCATTTGTTTAAGTATGGGAAAAAACATAATCTAGAATAGCCACCATTATGTGTTTGTAACCGAATAGATTCAGTACCCCAAAGAACTCTCTTTCCTAGTTGCCCTGAGTCTCTGGCAATCATAAATCTTGCTATTGTCTGTTGCTTAGCTTTATCCAGAGTGTCCTATACTCAGGATAACATAAACATGGCATTTTATCCCATATATTTTTCTAATCAAGTTGTATTTATGATGCCTCATCATCTTTCCATATTTGTTTGCTTATTAATGTTTTTTGGCTGAATCATGTTCCAATTTATTGATGAGTTCCTTTTTTGATTAATAATATGTTAATACTTACTGAAAGATAACTATACTGATTTATGTTCTTGCAAACTATGAGTAAACAAGTTAATTTGTGTGTGTGTGTGTGTGTGTGTGTGTGTGTGTTGATGTTGGGGTGAAACCTGAAATCTCATGCTTGCTAGGCAATTTATCTACCAATGAGCCACATCCTCAATCAAAAAAATTATCAACCTTTGCATGCAGAATTTTATATGGACTCCATGTTTCAACTCCAATAAATGAACACCTATTATGTGGTCTAAAGATATATTGTAAGACTGAGGCTTTAAAAAATTGTCACACTCTCTTTCCAGATGGGCTGTACAATTTTGTGATCCCTTTAGCCATTAATAAGAGTTGCTCTTGTTCCTCTTCCTTTGCCCAGCAGTTTGTATTGTCAGATTTTGGAATTTCAGCCATGCTTATGGGTGCATTACTTGCAATCCAGTGTGATCCATGATGTTGAACATGTTTTCCTGTCCTTGTTTGTCATCTATACTTGTTGGTATGTCTCCTTGGATCTTTTATTAATTAAAAAATAGGTTAAGCTGACATACAATAAACTATACACAGTGACTTATCAATACATTGAGTTTTTATATGTTTGTATCTACATAAAACCATCACCATAATCAAGACAGTGAGCATTGACATCACACCCAACAAGTTCCTTGTGCCCTTTTGGAAATTCTGCCTCTTCCCTCCTCCTTCATATAGAAACAGCCCAGAACAAAATTTTTATCATCATAGATAAAATAATATTTTGCAATTAATATAAGTAGTCATATCCCTGGTCTGCATAGCAGGTGAACTTTGAAAAATCTTCCTTAATTTAGTCATCTGTGAAAGCATAACTCTGCCTGGCATGGTGGCACAGGATATAATTTAGGTGACTCAGGAGACTGAGGCAGGAGGATAATAAGTTCAAGAACAGCCTCAGCAGCTTTGTGAGTCCCTTAGCAACTTATAAAGAGGCTGTCTTAATGTGAAAAATGAAAAGAACTACAGATTGGCTTAGTAATTAAGCAACCCTAGGTCAATTACTGATAGCAAATTAATATAAAAGATGAGAATTTCTCCAAGCAGAATGTGAGTCCTTGAAGAAAGGTAAGAATTAAAGTATATAAAGAAACTGATATAGGTCTTGATATATAGTAGACTTAAAATTTCTGAAGTTTCCATCCAAGATTTAAACCTGGGATCCAGAGTACCTAAGGGAATGTATAGATACCCAGTGCTTTTATTACACCAAGAGCTGATATTCCCTACAATTAAGTAGACTTTAAGATTTTTTGTCATTATTTTCTGGGGTTTTGTTTGTTTATTTGTTTGTTTGATTTTGATTTTAAAATCTGATAATAGTGATTCATATTACTGCTGTTGAATACTTTTATCTTCTTCCTAATCTTTTTATCACTACAACAAAACTATGTATTCATTAAATAAAACCACTTCCCCCCTGGCTTCCCAGGGCCTGGCATCCAGTTCTTCATTTGGATCTGTGAGTTTACATATTCCTGATAGTTCACTTAAATGTAATTATACACACACACACACACACACACACACACACACACACTACTTTGTTTACTTAGTTTAACATTTTTGAGATTTATCTATGTTGTAGCATGCACATAGGTAGAACACATTTTGACTATCCACTCTTTAGTTCATGAATTTAGATTGTTCTCACTTTTGGCTAGCATGAATGGTGCTGCCATGAACATCATATGCAAGTGTTTGTGTGTATATTTTCAGGTCATTTGGGTATAGGACTGAGAGTAGAGTTGGTAGATCATGTGATGATTGTATACTGAATTACTGAAATATCAAATATTTCAGTATACACTGTATATTGTATACACTGTATGCCATACTACATTTCCCAGAAATTTATTGGAGTACCAATTTCTCTAAATTATCACCAACTGTTTTTGTTTTATTGTTTTTTCATTTGTTTCTTAAATTGAGCTTTCCTGTTGGGCTTAATGTGAGATCTCTCTCATTGTGTCAATTTCTTTATTTGCTAAATAGGAAGCTGAGGATGAAGCTTAGTGGCAAAGTACTTGCTTAGCATGTTTCAGGCAGGTTATATTTCCAAGTCTTACCACCAGAAAGAAAGGTATAGGGATTTGAACTCAGGGACACTCTACTTCTGACTATACACCATACCTTTATGTTTTTTGACTTGAGAAACAGTCTTTTCAAAATTTTGAGAGTTGGCCACCAACTTGCAATTCTGTTGACCCAGCTTCTCAAGTTAGTGTGGAATATAGGTGGGGAATATACACACGTTGCTGGTAAAATATTTTTAAAGAGAGGGCACTATGTAACAATTTTTTGAAAATTAAAGGGACAGTGTACTTTAAATAAGAATTCATCAAAAGAATTATCAACAAATTGAAATCAGAAAAATAAAAACAACCATAGCATAATGGTATGATATACAAAATAAATAGAAACCAAATAAAGGCTCAAACACAATGAAGACATAGAGAGAAATAATACACAGACCCTTCATAGCCATACAGGTTATTTTGATCTGATATAATTTTTTGATAATTTACAATAACTATTTTTTGTGGGGCTGGGTATGTGGCTCAAGTGGTAGCATGCTCACCTGGGATGCGTGTGGCCCAGGTTCGATCCTCAGCACCACATCCAAAGATGTTGTGTCTACTGAAAACTAAAAAATAAATGTTAATAATAATTATTATTTTTTGTACAATAAAATAAACCTAGGGTGGGTTGAACACAGAGCTGCATCCCCTGCCTCCCCCACCCCGCTTTGGCACAGGGTATCACTAAGTTACCCAGAATGATCTCAAATTTACATTGTTCCTGCCTCAGCCTACTTAGTAGCTTTGCCTGTGGTGTGTTCTAGATGCCTGGTTGTGGAATAACTATAGTCAAGCTATTTTTAGATAAAAAGTACTGCCTGAAGTAGGCCTTTATTAAAAAATAAATTCTATGATATAAAACAAAGCAAGAAATAAAATATTAATGTCTAACCTACAAAATAACAAAAAGCTGTAAAAAATCATATATGTAAATCAAGATATTGATACAGATGTAGAGTAAAATTGTACACACTTTCTTACTAGTGATGTAAATTCCAAAAAAATGGAAAACTATAAAAGCATTTAATAAATATTTTTTAATTCAAAGGAATATAAGTGTGTGTGTGTGTGTGTGTGTGTGTGTGTGTGTATATATATATATATATATATATATATATATTTAAAATAATTTTACCTAATATATATTAGATATATATTATATATATCATGAAAATGATTTAATCTAATATATAAGTTATATATCTCATTAAAATAATTTTATCTAATATATATTAGATAAAATTATTAATTAGATATATAATATGATTTTAATTAGATATATAATATATATCTAATATATATTAGATATATATTATATATCTAATTAAAATCATTTTTCTAGTAGATATATTGGATATCTCATTAAAATAATTTTATCTAATATATAATTTTAAAAAATTATAGTTGCTTTAGATCAATTTTAACAGAAACTTACCTGTTTCTCCACTTGGTTTGAACAGCTTTTATTATTTGAACATCAGCATTGATCAACTCTAAATGACTGAACATGCCATAGCCATTAGCAACAACATTGAGGATGTTCACAAACATGGGGCCATTTCTCCACATCATTCTTATGAACAACGACATGAATTTATCTGTACAGTAAAGGATGGAAAACAGCTAATGAACAGAAGAATGGTGTGAGTGGCTCCTCCCTTCCCCTCTAGTGGAGCAGCTTAGCAAAAACCTAGAGCTATGAAGAGCCATGGATTGTTGTTTATGTCTATTCAAGAGAATTATCATGTATCCACTGGAAAGAAACACAAGGCCTACAATGAAGACAACTCTCAACAATATCATAGTGAGATGGAGGCCCCTGTGGATTTCACTCATGGGCAGAAATGAACAGTGATTATTGAAGCAGAGGAGACAAGGCTGGGTTTTATTGGGCGTGGCTCCAATATAGAAAAGCAGGTTGCTATAAGTGAACATGGTGAGGATGCATAAGAAAACAATTAACCACAGGATGGTATTTGTGGATTTAAATTTGAAGTTGGCCAAATAGGAGACAGTGGTGCTGGTGGTGATGGCCTGAAGCACACTCAGAACACAGAAATAGAACTACTTTGCATTTGAAATCACCTGGAATGTCCTGTACTTCCCAGATATTTTTAGATAGCAAAAGTCCCATTGTTTGGAGGATGAGGATGTGTTTTAGAGCTAAGGTGGTTATGGGGAGATCCCTGAGCCTGGACTTGTGACCAAGAAGGACATGTGGCTTTTAGAGGCAAAGCAGAAATGTGTTTGCTGAGATTGCAATGCAAGCCTGGGGATAGAAGGCGTCACATCTTATGACAATATAACTGAAATGTTGGCTCAACTTCATGGGGATGTTGGTGCAAATGATGTGTTTCTAGAAAAAAATCTGGAGGGTTTGACATTAGTAACATTTTTATTGATATGTTTCCAGTCTTCATCTCACCCTTTATGTCCTTAGAGCATTTTACTTGGATATTCTTATTTAAATAGGACAGGCTGCAATTTCCCCTTTCAATGTCAAGTCAAGGTATGGAGTAAGGCTAGTGGCAGAGGACTGGCCTAGAGGACAGGAAGCCCTGCTTCCATGCCAGCACTGAAGTAATTAAATTAGTAAATAAAAAAAAATCCCACTCAGCATCACTCCTCCATATCATGATTTTGTATATCTCAGCTGAGCTGCAAACCTGTAGTACAAACTTTGCTTTCTTTTATATTATAAATTATCTAATTTAATTGGTATTGTTTATTTTATTTTATATATTTTTTTATGTAGGCTTTCTACAGGGGAAGACATTGTTCTATCTGAATTTGGAAGTGCAGATTCCAGAACAGAGTTGGTTACATAAGTATTGATGAACTAGAACTGTTCATGTCTATGTTAGACCAGTGGAAATAAAAACATCCTAGGTAAAAAGTACAAGCAGCCCCAAATCTCATGGTTTAATCAAGCAAATCAGAATTGTCAGGAATGTATTAGTATACATTTTTCTCTCTGTGAGTAGACTACTTTTGTCTCAGTGAACATTGTGAATAAAATTGAATACTGATAATCTTTTTTATAGCATTGTTGGAGTAAGCAAGTGAACATATGAAAGAATTTAGAAAATAATTGACATAATTTAACACAATAGAGAATTGTTAATTAATTATTTATTTTATTAGTATGTAACTCTGCCTGGGGGGAATTCTTATGATAAAATAAAGATTACACATCTTACAGAAAAAAAAATTTTCTAAAACTGAGATCTTTTGCACATATACTTTATTGAATACAAAATCTATCTGAGATTTTTTTTAAGTCTTTCACTTCCATCAAGAAGTACCTTCAGATGTTTTTAATACTTTCAAGAGAAACAGACTACACCTGCTATGACCTCCTTCTACCTTATCAGTAGTATTAAAATGAACATTTTATGTTTTCATTATTTCTCCCCTGTATATTAGATAAAATAGTTCCATCATCTAAGTGGAACTGGGGCATTCTTTACAGAAACCATTCCTCATGCTCTAAAATTTGTTTAACTAATTAGAGGTGGGAACTTCTATATTCAGAACTCCTTCAGTTCATCTTTTATATGTAGACCTCATAGTTCTTCATGTACATGGTGAAAATCACACTTAATAACAGTGTTATCACTGCAACTCTAGCACTTTTCTTAATATCTTTAATGAATGCCATAAGGGTTTTGATTTGTAAAACACTATGAAAGTGGTTTAAACTGTGAAAAATTTTGAGATAGAAAGTACAATACACAGAATTAATGATTTTTTGATCTACTGTCTTATTTTACCTAAACATATTTTTAATAAGAAGGCAGAGTTACTAAGAGTCTCTATTCTTGACAAAAATTCATAAGCCAGGGCAAAGCTATAGAAATAAATACAGAGAAATTCAGTGGTCTCAGCCCCAGGAAGCCCCAGAGTCCCTATGTGAAAAAAAAGTACCACCTGAGCAGGATGAAGATCAGGAGACATTGATATTTAAGTTAAGTATTCAGTGTTAAATTTGAAGCTGTATCTAATGATAAGTGAGCTAACATTATTTATTTGGTATTGAGCTACTACCCAGGATGTTTGTGTGTTTTCTGAAGTAAGAAAACAGAAAAGAGTACTGCAGAATTAGGACATAAAAAATTAGAAGAATTGCTGTCATAAACACCAAGTGAAGGTGTGTTTAAAACCCAAATGAGGAATCTCAGGATGTTTGTGTCGAAATTATCAGTTCACTTGCCTCTGAGTAGATAGCTGATGCAAATAACTTCACCACACCCTGTAAATGCAATTCCACTTTTGATTCAATGAAAATACACAATTCAGACTTTGGTAGAAGGACCTGTCAAGATTCAAATTTTTATAGTGCTGTTGGCATATACATGACCGGGATGAAAAGGGGATGTCCACCATGAGTAAGGTTTAGAAAACCTAGAAGTCATCTCAGACTGGTGGCTGTTTTTTGGATGATACTACAATATTCACTCCCACAGACACATCTTAAAACGTATTCACTGAGGTGCTGAAAGACACATGAGTGTTCTGGAACAGCCACCAAGCCACTGAGTCTCCTTCATGGAAACTATTCCTGTATTCCAAAAATAAGTCATCCTTCCACGAAAGCCTGAATTTAGATATTTGAGAATCACCCTTAGAAACATCTATCATTACTATAAAGTTACCATTTACTATTTCTTCAAATTTGCACTATTTCCTGAAGGAGATTCTTGTATTACCTTATGTGAACAACCAAACATGAAGTCTGTGGTTATTTCATTAGGGCTTGGAATTGTACTTGAATAATATTTTTGCAAAGGAAGTTTTTTTTTTCTTTTTTAAAAATTAAATTTATTTTTTAGTTATAGGTGGACACAATATCTTCATTTTTTTAATCTTTATGTAGTGCTGAGGATTGAACCCAGTGCCTTATGCATGTGAGTCAAGTGCTCTCCTTTGGAGCCACAATCCCAGCCCGGTGAAGAAGGTTTACAATTGAGAACATCTTCATTTGACATTTGAAAGGAAGAGAAATCTTACAAGAAAAAAATTAAAAAAATACTGTTTTCTCTATTACAAATTGTTCATATTTATTACAAAATAGTCAGTGATATTTTAGCAAAAATTTGTTTTTATTTCTAATGATTTTAGTAATGTTATATAAGCCCGATACACTTACTATTTAAAGAGTTATAAGGTATGCAAAATCATGGTATAAGATTTATATATTTTTCCCATGATAATGCATTAGTAATAAATCACTCTAAAATAAAAGAACAGCTAAGAGAAGATGGAAATTCCAGATGTTTATCAAGTGTCATGAAAAGATGTTTTCTTATTTTTATGAAGGTATGAACTGTGGCAAGACATGTCTGTAGTTTTATATATTAATGTCATTGTGCCACAGCACAGAGAAATAATATTTATTTGGTTATAAATTTAAATGTATCCTTATAATTTACTATCTACTTCTCCACATCCCTGGTTTTTTACTATTTTTTTTTGTATCTGAGATTTAATTTGGGGGTTATTTGCCTCTAAGCTCCATTCCCATTCCTTTTTAAATATTTATTTATATGTTCATTTATTTTTTTGAATCACCAAATATTTTTCTTTATTTCTTTCCATATTTTATTGGTACATTATAGTTGCACATGTTTGTGGGATTTGTTGGGACATAGTCACACAAACATCACAATGCAATTGGGCCAGTATCCCTCCCTAGCATTTCCCTCTTTTCTCTCTCCCTCTCACCCTTTGGTATCTTTCCTCTACTGATCTTCCTTAGATTTTTACCAGATCAACTCCAACCTTTGTTTTCCTTTTTCCCCTCTAGATTTTATATATGAGAAAAAACATATGACCCTTAACCTTCTGATTTGACTTATTTAACTTCACGTGATTGTTCCATCCACTTTCCTGCAACAGAGTTCTGATGATCACTCAGTTCCCTTTCTAGTCCCTGATGTACACTGAATGACGTCGGTTCCTATACTATTTTTTCTGCTTCTGCATGCTACTTTAAATCCTTCTAGTATTTTCCTACAAACTTTAATATTCTCACAACTTGGAGTACTCTTTTTTTTATTTGTTGCATGTAACTAAAAGTACTGACTAACATGATTTTATTTGTTGTTCTCCCCTTAGGACTCTAAAATTACCTCTCCCTTGATTCTTTCTTTATTTTGGTGATATACTCATATGTAAAACACATTTCTAATCTGAAGATCCTCTAGATTAGGACCATGTGTTAGCCTTTTTTTATTTTCTATTTTGATGCAAATTCTCACTATGTTGCTTAGAGGCTGGCTAAGTTTTGAGACTGGTCTCAAGTTCTAATTATCCTGCTTTACTATCCAGAATGACTAAAATGACTGGCCTGTGTCATATTCCCTGACCTTGGGACATTTTTTAAAAAAGCATAAAGGTGAATATATATGTATGTATATATATATATATATATATATATATATATATATACACACACACACACACACACACATACACATATATATAGATATATAAATATATAAATGTTGTATTAAGAGAAAGATATATATATATATATATATATATATATATATATAGAGAGAGAGAGAGAGAGAGAGAGAGAGAGAGATGGATAAATATATATATAGATAGATAGATAGATAGATAGTTATACATATATAGATATATAAATGTTGTATGGAGAGAAAGAGAAAGTAATTTTGATATAATCTACCTTGGAACATTTCAAAACAATGAAATTTATTAGCTTTACGTAAGTATACTACATATTTTATGTGAGGTTAGTAGTAAAAATAATATAATATAATATAGAAGTTTTAGTAGGTGTATATTTGAGAGTACAAATTTTCAAAAAAGTATTTGAAACATTAAAGATCTAGAAATTTATGTAAAGTTAAAAATACCTGGCTGTTAAATTATTATTCTTCAAGAATTTATATACTTTAAAAATCACTCATGTAAGATAATAATATTTATAATATTATAAATTACAATAATTAAAAAACAATGAAAATTTATGTAAATAATAACTCTGCTAATATTAAAGTAGTGTTGCACGTTAAAAACAAATACCTGTGTCCTGGTTATGATGTAGTAAGAGGCAGATTTTAAAATTCCTTCTTACATCCCCTAAGTAGAAGCCTCCTTTTCCTTCTCTTCCACTCATATATGGAAGAGATATATTTGGAGCTGAGGCTTCCAAAGTGAGGTAACATGGAACATACAGATTTAGCTAATGTCTCAGTAGACTGGTGGAGTTGGTGATGCATCAGAAGTCTGACAGTACCTGTCTTGGAGTAATTAGAGAAGATGTTCTCAAAGGAAAACAAAACAAAACAAACAAACAAACAAAAAATCGACTTCTTCCATCATCAGACAAAGGTAAATAAGCCCCATATGGATAAAAACATTTTTGTGTGCAGCTCTAATTGTGTAAAGCAAGAAACTTTGGATTTTTTGGGGGGGGGATGGTTAATAATCCTAGAAAACAGATCTTAGTTCTCTTTGGTTAAATTTATTCCTATGCATTTTATTTTTACATGCAAATGCAAATAAAATTATTAATAATTTATATTGATTTGTTCATTATTGATTATGTTTATATAAGAGATGATCTTTTTAGTATTTATCTTATAACCTATAATTTTGCTGAGTTCATTATATAGGATCTGGAAGTGGTATTTTTTCACTCAGATTCTTTGGGATATTCTATGTATGCTATCATGTCACCTGCAAACAGGGGTAGCTTTACTTCTCCCTATTGAATTTGAATGTCTCCTCTATTTCTTTTTTTTGCCTAATTGATCTACCTAGAATTTTCATTACAATGTTGTGCAGAAGAAGGGAAACAGGTTATACCTATCCAATTTCTTGTATGGGGAAAAGTTTTAATCATCTCTTAGGATGATGTCAGGTGTGGGGTTTTTTTATAAATATGCATTATTATGTTGAGAAGGTGCTTTTCTTTACCTAGTTTTCTGAGTTTTTTTAAAGTAATTATTAACAAGTCTTTTCAAATATCTTTTCCATATCAACTTAAATGATTGTTTATGTTTTTTTCTATGTTAATTTGGAACATTACATTTATTTATTTTTCTAATATTGTATGATCATTGCATTAATTGGATAATTCCTTTTGGAAAATATTTATTCCAAAAATTCCATAGTTCACATTATTTTTGTTTTGAATATTTTATGGGTTTTGACAAATATATAATTATATATATTTTTTTGCTTTAGTATCAGCATAATTCTGCTTTATGGTATCAATTAGGATATATACGCTACTAATTTTCATTTGTAAGAGTTTGAGAAGCATTGATATTAATTCTTCTAAAGTTTAATAGACTTTACAAGTAAACCCATGCAGTATTAGACTCTTTCTTTTTTAGAAAGTCATTGAAAATTTCTTTGATTTTTACAATTCCTACATATCTGTTAAATTTTTTATATCTTCTTTTTCTTATATAATTTAGGGCACAATGGGTATTATGATCAGGATCATACTTTACTATTTTCTTCCTTTGGCTAAAATTGGGTTTATTTGCCTCTTCTTTTTAAAATTTCTTGAGGTGTAAAATTAGGTTATTATTTGATATCTTTCTTCCATTTAATGTAGGATTTTACAGTTAAACAATGGTAAGTGAATTCTATTAACATTTGTAATGACCTTTTCTCTAGAGAGATTTTTAAATATATATATTAGTTGTGGATGGACACAATACCTCTACCTTATTTATTTTTATGTGCTGAGTTTCAAACCCATGTGAGGAAAGCACTCTATCAGTGAATTTCAACCCCAGACTGAGACACTTTTTGATGTACAGTCTAGTTTGTGTGATGTAAGTATATTCTACTCTTATTTATGTGGAAACCTGAGTACATTGCTTATGTTCACATTATTTGAGCACTAAATGCTGAGTAGTTTATACATTCCTTCCCCAAATAAATAAAAGAGCAAAAAACAATAAACCTCTGTTCTTTGGGAACTCACTACTTCTACCTAAATAGACAAACAAACCTGGGCATGGAGCCCATGTTCAAATTGTGCTACAGTTAATCTAGAAACAAGATGTTATTTAAGTCCAAGTGCTGTAAGTTGGCTCTGCCTCAGTTTGATAGTTGATGCTCAGTGCAGGGTGACCCAGCTGTGCACATAGCCCCAGAAAGCCACAGGATTAGCTGCTTCCTCCCTGGCTATGTGCAAAAAGATGGTCAGCTGCACCTGATGTCTTCAACATTTTCTATGTAAAAATACATATTAAGTAAACAGGGATGATTCAGTTTCCTTGTTTCCTATGTAGGTGCCATTTTTTTTCTGTCTCTTACTGCTCTGAGTAGAACTTCTAATGGTACACTGAGTAAGAGTGGTTAAAACTAGACACCTTGGTCTTGTTTCTGGTCTTAGAGAAAATGAATTCAGAATTTTTCCATTCAACATTTCCCCAGTATGATGTTGACTATGTGTTTTTCTTATGTAGGCAGCATTTTTCATTGTTCTTTATCTGTTTTAAGAGGTTTTATTATGAAGAGATGTTGAGTTGTATTGAACATCTATTATTGGAATATTCCAATGGTTTTTGTCTTTCATTCTGTTGATATAAAACTTTACATTATTGATTTCTTTAGGTGTAACCATCCTTGCATTCTTATGGTCAATTCCATTTAGTCAGGGTCTATAATATGATTTATGTGTGGTTAGTTTCAATTTGCTTGTATTTTTTTGAGAAGTGGTGCATCTATTCTCATCAGGGGTATTGAACTGTAACTATTTTAAGTAGTTGTCTGGTTTTGTTATGGGGATAATGATAAAATCCAAGTTCAAGGAAAAATTTATTTAAAAAAATCACAATTTTATTGAAAGAGAATTGAATTAAGTAAAGTGTGCTTTTTAACACAAGAGCCCAGGATCAACCTAAACATGTTATCAGTACCTTGCCAGAGAATCATGAATGCTATATACAAAGAGTACAAAGAATGGCAGCAGGTACATTTCCATGTACATTTCATGCTTATCATCCCACTTCCTGTTTGACTTCACCACTAAAACATAAGCACAAAAATGAAATTAATAATTGCCTAAGGCCCCTCTGACCATAGAGCCATGTGAGATTATATAGGTTAAATACACATGCAACTACCTCCAGTCTCTCTCTCTCTCTCTCTCTCTCTCTCTCTCTCTCTCTCTCTCTCTCTCTCTTCAAAAAAGAATACTAGCCATGAAATACACCCTCTTAACAAGTGCTAAAGCATTGACAACTCTAGACCTAATGATATACATAAATTTTTTAGAGCTAAACACATTATAGTTATACACATTGTCAAGTGTCCCTTCTGCACCAGCCTTTAGTAATCAGATCTGTATTTTGCTCTGATTTTCTGTGTTTGACTCTTTTAGATACTTCATTATTGGTGGATCTTCTAAACTGTGTTCTTCTATTGCTCAATATTTTTTTCTTGGCTAATGAGCTTCCATACCTTTTCCTGTCATAAATGCCTATGTTACATTATTTTTAAAGTCTGAAAAATTTGCTACATGCTCATTAGTCTTCAATCTGTGAATGTTAGGTATCTTTACCTCTTGGCTATTGGGGGTAATGCTGTCAGGAGTCTGGAAGGCCTAATATTTTCTAAAAATATTGATTTCATTTCACTTGTACACACATATCCTGAAGGGGTTAGGCTTCTGTATTTTATATTTCCACCAACATTCTACAATTATTACAATTCCCCACATCTGCTTTATTAAGCTTCATCATTTGTTTTTATTTATTCTTTGATAGCCTCCCTAATGTATATGAGATTGTATATCACTCTGTGTTTTATTATTTTTTATTGACAAAATATATTTGTATATGTTTGTGAGCTACAATGAGGTTTTATTACTACTACACGTGGGCAGAGTGTCCCCAGAAAGTTTTTTGTCTAGGGTTTTTACATTCTTAACAAAGAATTGAAGAAGTTACAAGAAGTTGGCAGGCAAAGCAGAGGGTTACTGAAAGTAAAAGTATACACCCTGGAAGAGCAGAGTGGGCTGAGCTGCAAAATAGTTCAAGGCCACACCTGCATAGAAAGTGGAGTTTGCTTTTATTGTGTGGCACTAGTTCTCCCCATTCTTACCTGGGTGTACCTGACATTTCTTGGCACTTGTATCCACAGCTAAGTTTGACATCATTTCTTCTCTAGTGCTCATGCATAAATTTTTCCTCAAAGCCCAGATAAAGCATTTAGGGGGAGAAATCCGCAGTGTTCATGATATGTTAAGTAGCAACAAGTTAACTTGAGGTTCATTCCTTGGACTATTGATCTGTCCAATATAGAAAACCTTTCCTTCATGGTCTTGATTTTCCCTTGTAATCATCCATCTTCTTCTCTTTAGCCCTTAAATGGCTTAGTTTTCTCTCAAAGAAAGAATGTAGGTGGGGCTGAGGTGCCCTAGTCATTCCCCATGCTTAGCTCCCACCTACCTCTGTGACAGTATAGATTCACTTATCAAGTTTGATTAGCACATCCCTCATGTTTTTTTATGTGCATATCCCTGAGTATTTGCTGATACAGAGCATCAACATTGCTTTTTTGCTTTCTTTACATCTTCCCTGGGGGAAGTAATCTCTTCAGATCATAAATAACTCGGGTTTTTATGCATTTCTGTAGAATTCTAAGAGTAATTTTTTTGGATATTAACCATTGTGTTATATGTAGTTTGTAAATATCTCCCACACATTTTAGAGATTGTCTTTTTGCCTGTTTCCTGTTTACTTTGCTACATGAAACCTATCAATTTGAATAACATACTGTTTATCTATGTCTGCATACATTTCTTGTCTTTTTTATTAGTATCTCTCTTTCCTGTTTCATAACTTGGGGTTTAGAAACAAGATTGTGTTTCCCCATTGCCTTTTCAGACAGCTTAGATAACACACCCACCAGAGGAACCAAGTAATTCAGACTTCAAAGATGCCACTAGAAGATCTAAGGAATAGGTTTCTTCCAAATTAACAAGTGAATCACAATTTCCTTACAGGGAGTACCTGGCAGGTAGCCTTTGAATCCCTTATTTTGAAAAAAAATCCTTTTTTTTCCTGTCAGGAATAAGGGCTCATGCTTATAATTCCAGTGGCTTAAAAGATGAGGCAGGAGGATTGTGTGTTCAAAGCCAGCCTCAACAAAAACAAGTTTCTAGGAAATTAAATGAGACTCTGTCTTTTAATAAAAATTCAAAATACAACTGGGAATGTGGTTCAGTGATTGAGTGCCTCTGAGTTTAATCCCCACTGCGCACGCGCGCGCACACACACACACACACACACACACACACTCCGATTCCCAGTGATGAGCAGCATCACAGCCTCTGGAACAGGAGTCCCCTGTGATCCTCCTTTACTAGCAAAGCAATAATATAACTGATTTGCCTTTTTCTCAAAGCCATGTCCTCCATATTAAATTGGCATCAGGGAAAAGGATCAAGATTTGGTAGCATATACACCATTTCTGTAGGTATGAGTTTAAAAATAATGTGTGTAAAATGTGAAAGTATGATCACTGGATCATATGATAACTTTATTAAGGATAAAAAATACAATGCTTCTTTCCCAGAAGACTGTATTGGCATCCAAGAAACAATCAAAATAAATTCTGGGCTCCAAAACAAATCAGTATTTGTTACTATTGTGTTTTGTGTGAGCGTGTGCAATTTATTATTGGCAACAGAAATCTACTATAAATTATAATTTCATTTCTTATTTGACAGGTGCTGTTTGGAATATTTTCAGATGTTTTCATGCTCTTTCTAGAGCTTATTTTGTGATGTTTTCATGCTCTTTCAAGAGCTTATTTTGTGAATGGTATTTTCATGTCTTCTTCTATAGTTGTCATCCACTGGAACTCCTGTGGCAAAGCACCCATTTCAACTAGTTGGATATGATCATTAATTGATGAATTATTATTGTGTATATTGATAATTTCATCATTTGAAGGTATACATCTACAACCTTTCTATAAGTTACCTGAATCAGTTCTTAATTTTCAGTTGTACATTAGGTCATAATTTTAAATTCAAAATTACCACACACAAAAAAATAATATTATGAGGCAGTAGAATCTAAGGTATATATGATATTTCAACCTTTCCCACAGTACACCATTTGATATATTCAGTGATGTAAAATACTGACAATTATGTAGAAATACAACTTTAATATTTTTCCTTTTCCTTATTAAAATAATACTACAAATCCATATTTTTTATGGCATGAATTATTAAGACCAGATATTTTTCATGTTTCTCTATTATTTGGATTTTACATTTTGATCTCTTGTGAAGCGTATCACCCAGACAATGATGAAACTGTTGCTACATAAGGCAACATATTCTTGAAAGGGTGGGCAGCATAGACTGAATCTTAATTGAATCCATAGTAAGAACTCCTCCTCCTTCTTTAGATAAATTGCAATGTGGCACAAACCTGTAATCTCAGCTACTTGGAAGATTGAGGCAGGAGAATCATAAGTTTGAGCCCATTCTCTAACAACTTAGCAAGAGCCTAAACAACTGAGATGCTGTTTCAATATATTAATTAATTAATTAATTAATTAATGATTGGGAGTGTGGCTCGATGGTTAATCACCACTGGGTGTGATTCATGGGCAAAAAAAGAGGAAAAATAGTAAAAAAGATTGAACCAAATACACTAAAATGCTTTAAAATTTCTAGAAAGCATACAAATTATATGTTGACAATTTTAGAATCATGACACATAAAATTGTATTTATTTTAGAGAACTTTTTCACATCTGTGTATGAAGTTACTGGTAACTTTTAATATATATTTTATATATGCATTTTTGGGGTACATTATGATAATTCAGTACACATAAGTAGTAGTATTCAAATTATATTAAAAGTATTTTCATCTCTTTAAATTTTAATTATCTTAATATATTGTAAATTTATTTATATATTAATTTATTGGTGCTGTGGTTAGAACTCAGTGGTACTTAGCCACTGAGCCACACCTCCAGCCTTCTTTTGTTAGTTTAATTAGAGACAGGATTGGTGAGACTGATTTTGAACTCATGACCTTCCTGCCTCAATCTTTGAAGTCAGTGGGTTTACAGGCATGTGCCATCTGCCAGGTGTAAATTTTATTTTAAAACACATTTTAGGTTATTTTCAATAATAATTACCTAACTGTGCCATAGAAGTACGGGGAGTGATTCATTCATTCTGGTCTTTGTGTTCCTCAATGAACTCTTTCAATCTGTCCATTTCTACTCTTCCCATTTTCTTGTTATCACTACTCCATTCTGTTCTACTATATTTACTTATTGCTTTCTACAAATGAATGAGAACATGTGGTGTTTGTCCTTCTGCACTGGACATATTACACTTGACATAAAAAAGGTCATGGTGTACTTCTTGTTATGGTAAGGTGCACAAAACAGGAAATATACCATTTTGATACTTTCTTTCTTTTTTTTCTTTTAATGCCAATCCAACTGAGCCAGTCAACTTGTAAGTGTCAAGAAGCATTTTTTTTTTTTTTTAGGATCCGCACCCTGCATTCATATTTATTGAGTTTCTCCAATTGTGATTGTACATAGTAGAATGTGAACTTCACTACTTTAACATTATTTTTCTATCTAATGAAATGTTTAATAATAAATATCACATGATACGTGAAAGCTCAAGGAGATCTAAAACTACTCTCAACAAAATAGATATCATAGCACATGCCTTATTCTGTTTATACAAAGTAAACACATAAAACTACTGTCAGATCAGAGGAGGCACAGCAACCAAAGGAGGCTGCTGAATGAGACCAGCAGCTTCTCTATTTGCTGATTTATGATTGGCAGACGGTTACCATGTCATAGGGGGAAAAATAAAAGTTTCTTCGTGAAAAAATACTGTAGTAGTAATAGCATTTTCATGAGCTGAGTGGTCTCCCAATAAACTATTTTTTTTTAGCTAAAAACAAAAAACAAAACCAACTGTGTCCAGGTTCATTGCGGATTTCCTCCTCTTATTTCTTGTCTGGTACAGCTTTCAGTGAACTAGTTATATGAATGCAGGACTACTGTATTATTGTCCCTTTACATATTGTTATGCTTCCAAGAAATATCCATAATGTTGGCTAAGTACATAGGTTATAATTGCAACCATTTATGGTGCTTCTTGCATAACAGTAAATACACCCAGTGCTGTACACAGATGATCACATTTACTCCTCACTGTGGTTTTATAAGGTGGATTTTAAGGTTTCCCCTTATAGAGGAGAAAGCCCAGAAGGTTTTGAGTCCTCCAAAGTCCAATAAGCAGAGTGGGGAAGCTAGAATTCCAGCCCTGTGAGCGTGGCAGGAAAGCCCTTGTGTCTGAAGAAACACTGGTAAGCTGCATGTATTTTCCAGTTCTGCTTTTGGCCTGCGGCTCATGAACAGTGTTTATTCAACCCCAGGTTTGCTTTTTTTTCTTTCTTCATCATAATAAAGCATCACCAGCTCCTGTCTTTGTTTCGCATGCACCTTCTGCCAGCTGAACCATGATGGGGAGAAGAAGAGTGGGAGGAGGACACTGTGCTCAAGCCCAACCTCTCTCCAGGATCTCCTTTACAGCCCATAGCAGCCACGCTGCCCGGGCTTTTTGCCTCTGCCTGGTGGGCACCACTCCTTCCGGGTGTTGGCGACCAGATGTTCAACTACATTTCCCAGCAGACCCTTCGGCAAGAGCCGGGCTCCACCAGCCTTCATTCCTCCTGGCCTCCGGCATTGCATGTGATGACTGCACACAAAGCAGGCGCTGAGGAGTGCTGGTTCTCTGGCTCGCGCTGGCGGAGGCGGCCTAAATAGTGGCAATAGGCCCTACAGCGGCGACTTCACGGAGGATGAAGATGGCTGGGCTGGCCCTGTGCGCAGAGGGGAGGGGTATGTGGGCTGAGTCGGG
Organism: Callospermophilus lateralis; assembly: GCF_048772815.1. Lineage (NCBI taxonomy): Eukaryota > Metazoa > Chordata > Mammalia > Rodentia > Sciuridae > Callospermophilus > Callospermophilus lateralis. The sequence continues at coordinate 89,302,342 of NC_135315.1, read as the reverse complement.
GGCTTCAACTTTGGCAGCGTCAGGGCGATGGAAGAGGCTTCTCAGCCAGCCGGTAGTTACCCTCAGAAGCGTGGGAGCTGCTCAAGCTGTTCTCTGTGGGAAATCTCCGTGGAGACTGTGACAAAAAGACACGGGGTCGGTGGAGCTGCTTTTCTGAAGCCAAATGCTCGGCCTCACCCTCCGCCCCGCTCCCCCCCTCCGCCAGTATGTGTGCCTCCTCCGTTTCTGCTCGGGACCTCCCGGTTCTCTGTGAGTCTGTGCCTTACTGTCTGGGCAGCTGTGCGACTTTTGGGCCAGGCGGGCAGGGGAGGCCCTAAGGCCACTGCCTCTGCCTCTCCCACCTGGAGTGGAAGCCACCAAGGCTCCACCATGGCCTCGAGAGCCAGAGGAGTAGGAGGGAGCGGTGGTGGCAAGATCCGGATGCAGGCGCTGCCACCAGAGGCTCATCAAGTCTTACTAGCTCCGTGGACTGCAGCACCAGGTACCTCAAGAAGCAGTTACATAAGGAAGAAGGCACTGATTGCAGGTAGGAGCTGGGCATATGATTCCCTAACCCTAACCCTAACCCTAACCCTAACCCCAACCCCAACCCCTAACCCTAACCCTAACCCTAAACCTTTATAAAAATTTATAACTTTATAAAAGTGTTTTCTGTATACAGGGCACTTTCTTTGTTTGGGCTTTGCTCTGTTTTAATTAGGGACAAGCCTGGGCCTCTATCACCTGCAGAGCCCTCTGTGTTGCCTCTGTGTTGCAGCTCCCTAGGGACATCCTGAGAGCTAAACCTTCAACATAGGGACCCTGGGGGACAGGCACCAACCAAGCTCCTGCCTGTGACAGGATCAGGACCATGTCAGCTCTGGTATCAGCTTCATTGACTGAATGAATCTGGCTTTAGGACCATAGGAAATGTATATGAGGTAGGGGTCAGCTTAAACTGAGTTGGATGTTTATCAGAGGGAACAGGCTTGTCTCCTGGGCTGAAGGAGTGAGCTGTTCCGGGTGTGAGAAGCCAGGCTCTCCACAGATGCAGGCCTAGAAGCATCTTTCTCTGTGCCTCTCATCCCTACCTCCAGTGCTCATGGCCAGACCACTGTGGGGCCACCTCTGTATGGCAGATGGATGGAGATTTCCTGTAAAATCCACCTTAGCACATGATCACCTTGCCTAGAGCAGGCCTCATGCTGGAAAGCCATGCCATGGTGGTGTTTTTCTGTTTTCATGAAGATGACACCATGCGTGAAATGTTGCTTCTAGTCTTGAAGTAAAAAGCTGTCATTAGTGTGGGGACAGGAGCTGTCCAAAATTCAGATGCACGGACTATTGTGCAGAGCCTCTCAAGACCACAGGCCCTATCTCAAAGCCCAGCAAAATCAGAGTCAAATGACACCTTTTAGTCACTACCCCTGCACCTGCACATTAGTCATGTGATGCTCTTTTCTTTTCTACCACTCCCATGTCATCTTCCACAATGGCATGGCATTTCTTGTGCTGTCACACTGTCCCCACCTGTGAAAGGGTGTGGGGGACAGAAGACTGTCCTGTGTCTCTGCCATGACATCAGGTTCTTCTCCAATGGGGGACCCATTATAGGCTCCAATTTGCTAGGGAATGGGTCCCTGGCTTTGCTGGTTGTGTGCACTCGAGATGCAGTGGGTGGCTCCTGGGGTGGGGAGCAGAACATACTGATGGTCCCAGTCCTGGGCACACAATTGCACCATCTTTAAGGGACACTTTCAATAGACTTATTATTCAGAGTTGGATACCTATCAGTGAGACAGGATGGGAACATGATGCTGAGCACAGGAGAGAGGACAAACCCAGGCTGGGGAGGCTGAGAAGGGACTGTGGGAGGAAGGCGAGTGCAGCTGGAGGTGCACTGTGTCCATGGTGAGGGGTCCATTGTCAGAGAAGGCAGGGCTGTTTCTGGCAGGTTGCCAGCACAGGTTGAGATCCTGGGAGAGCACAGAGCAGTACCTACTTTGAGCATTTAGGTCCAGGAAAGAGGCAACATGGACAGGTGGCCATGTGGAAGGCACCTTCTTTCTCCACTAGGGTCCCTTGCTCTGAGGAGTCCCCAGGGCAAGCAGCACTGTGTGTGCCTGGGGGTTTTAGTTCTCATTTACATGGAGGCATGACACCTCTGCTTTCCACTGGAATCAGGGAAACCCTCTCACCTCCTCCACCCTGGCTGCCCTTGGCTGTTTTTCTTTGAGACATTGCTGAGTGTCACAAAGGAAAACCTGTCTCTGCATGAGCTGGTGGGCAGAAGTATGTGTCTGAGGGTCCTGGCACCTAGGTGGACATGGGGACTTATGCTGGTCACTGAACAACACTGTATTGCTGACTGTTTGGGGCATAATCTATCACTTTCTTCCAACTTTAGAAAGCCAAGCTCATTATCTTTCTGTAGTAGCCTTTGGATAATGGCTGTACAATGATTTTTATACCTGAATTGCTCTGGGAAAGAAAAACGTCTCAGCAGACATTATTAAAAGTTTTTTAATCCATGAAAGCTTAACCAGCCAAACTGGTTAAGAGCACAGGGTCACTGCTCAGCTGCTGTGCCTGGCATCTTTATCTAATAGCCACCATCTGCTGTATTGAAGAAAACACATCAAAGCTGATGATCAATTTTTTTTTAATTTCGTTTCTGCCAATAACTCTGGACATTCATAACCTCTGTAATGCCTTCTCCTCCTTTGAGAGCTGAAGGAGGGGATGGATGTTCTTTTCCCTCCAGAGTCCCTGAGGCCTCAGAGTCAAATGCTTTGATTTTCTCTTTTCTCACACAGGGGTGCTTTCAGCCTGACACCACAGGGATGGACAGGAGCTGTGGGAAACAGAAAGCTCCTTTGTGTGTTCAGAGCTTTTTGCATAATAGGGTTTCTTATCATTGTGTCTCCAAAAATAATACTGAGCAGTTTTGTACCTGGTTTCCTATCAAGAAAAGGAATTTCACCCCACTTTTGGCTCTGATTTAGAGACAGTGGCTCACACACAGGTTCCCAAGATGATGACAGAATGAAAATAATGGTAGGCTCCTTAGAGTATCTTCCAATCCAATTCACATATCCCATCACACCACAGGCCAGATGCAGAGCCAAGTGCTATTCTTGCACTGTCTTCTCCAGGCTCAAGGGTGCTCAAGGAGATTTCATGTCACTGTGGTGAGGACTGGCCTTGTGGCTCCCACACCTTACCTTTGGATGTGTGATGCTAGTCACCATCCATAGATGGGGGTCTGGGTGATATCTGGGATGTGTCCACTGCTAGCCCATCTCTCAGCCCATCCCTCAGCCTGTCCCTTAGGCCTGCCTGTCCTCCTCAGCCAGATAAAGAGGATTCAGGTCTTGGCTTGTAGTCCAGGGGATGGCAGGATTACACGGTGGAGGAGCCTGAGTCCTGGGACTGCATGGAATAATAACTGTCAGGTGGCCAGAGGGAGCAGGCCCAGCTCTGGGGGTTAGTCTGCATTTCCCAACCTGAGGCACTTCCTCTGAGAACTGGTTAGTCCTAGAGAGGCTGCATCTCTTCAGATGGAAGGTGGGATTTCAGGATGGCAGGACACCACAGTACACAGTCCATTTATGCAGTACCTCAACAGCTGTGCACAGAAACCCAAACTACCACCTCCCTTGATAGAATGGGTTAGTGAGCAGAGAGTTTAAGAAAATCAGATGGAGTGGCTTTCTGAGTTAGCTGGGACCCATTCTTATAAATGACAATATTAATTCCATTAGCAGTGTGGTCAATTTTTCTTTAAAAACTTTTTTATGGCCAATATTTCCATCTTTCCATATATTTATTTTAGTTACTGCCATTGGAGGAAGTGGTAGGGGAAACTGTGGATTAAAATGAGAATTAAATTAGGAATTTTTTTCCACAGGAAGGGTCTGTTTTAAACTTGTGTTGACAACCTTTTCTGCAGCTGGTGGGAGGGAAGTACTCTGGCTGCAGGGATAGAGAAACTCTCTAAACTCACAGATTTGCACATTCAATCACATATTAGAATCAATGTCAGATCAATTTTTCTCTTATTGGCTTAATACAAAATAAAGCAAATGGCCCATAAAGAAGAAAGAAAAGGGTTTATTCAATAAGAAAGTGTTTAAATATGAAAACATTTTGATAGTTGATAAAGTAAGATGATAAAATGGATTTGCTGTATATCTTGACTGAGGGTTCACAAGACTTTTGTAAGAATTTTGGTTAGTGATGGTGTTCAGTAGTTTTTTCTCTTGCCTCTGGGACCCATTTTTCTGAGAATTCTCATAAATTAGTACCAACAGTCTTACAGATATTAGAGGATGTCGTGGCTAAAATTAAACACCAGGAACTTTAGATACCTTAATGACATGAGGTGGGGATGATGAGACGTTTTATGACTCCAAGGTTTTAATTTTTATTTTTTTTCTTTACTTTTTACAGTCAGGAGCAGACTTTTGTAAAGAGAATGTTGCTTCTAGAGGCCAGGTGCCTGGGAGTCTCAGGTAAAACCCCCTGACTGGAAAAAAGGATAATGTTCAAGTCTTGATGGCCATGACCCATGGAAATTAATTGTAGTGCAGTTTGTCACTTCAACCAGAGGCAGCCAGCTTGCAGATAGAGGCTAGGCAGGAGGCAGCTCCTTGGGGAATGGGGCAGTCAGCCTTCTGGGACAGGCTGGGCAGGAGGCAGATCCTTGGAGAGCAGGGCCAGCCATCCATCTGGGACAGGCTGGGCAAGAGGCAGCTTTGCAGGAACCAGGTGGTGTGCTGGTCAGGTCCACAGGTTACAAAAGGGAGGAGTTCAAACCATGTCCCACCCATTGCTGGCTCACATGAAGCTCCCAGAGATGGAACAAATCAACACTCTGAGAGTGGTGAGCCTGGGTGTGGACCCTGGGGGTCAGGGTAGAGCTGGTTGTATCTTTGCCTAAAGGTAGGTTGACATGCTTCCCCTGAGGAAAGGATATGAGCTGATTTGGAATCGGGTTTTTGCAGTTAGTCAAGGTGATATCACAATACATCAGGGAGTGCCCCAATGCAGGGTGACCATGTTCTTATGAGGGACTGGCCAGGTGAAGAAGGACACACAGGGCCCTTTGAGTATAGAGGTGGAGGCTGGAGGCAGGCAGCTGGGAGGGAAAGGCCTCAAGGTCTGCAGGCACCATTGGAGCTGGGAGGGCACAGGATGGCACCTGGAAGTGTCCCAAAAGCATGGCCTAGTTACCTGTCTCAGTCTTTTGGCTTCCAGGACACAAAGTATGAGTCTTTAAGTCACCCAGGGTGTCCAGCTTTTATCCAGCAGCCCCAGGGAGCAGAGGCTACCAGTATGGCCATTTGCAGGTGTCCAAACTGGCCAAAGGTGTTTATATGGCCTCCCAGGGGCTGGACCCCAAGGATTACCTGCAAGAAAATCACATATGGGAACATCAGAGCATCTAGGATTCTAAAATGATTACCTGAGGCTTTCATAAAAACTTCCCTCATCTAGCCCCACCGAGTGGTGACCAAGGGTTACTGAGAATCTTGGGAGAGCCTGGTGACAAGACAAAGGCAGGGAGTTGCAAGGTCATACTGAAGTCTGCAGGTGCTAAGCACTGTGGCCATGATGTTTGTCTTCCCTCCTGCCCTTTGGCATGCAGGACCTCTGCCTGGCCAAGTGTTTAGCTCAGCAGTTTCCAGAGCAATTCATAGCAATGTTCTCGGGGTTCCTTTTCCTGCACATCTCTGCCACATGGGTTGGCTTCTGAGGTATCCCCTAGCAGCCGCCACAGTGGCTGTGGCACTTCTAGGTTTGCAGATGTGTGAGAAATGCAGGTGGAAATCAAGGAAGGCACTGCTTTTGATTTTGCTTTGAAATTTGAATTTTGCTTTTTTAATATTTCAAATTTTTTTCTTTATGAGTATATCAGAGTTAAACACAATAGTGGGCTTCCTTTTCAATAATCCCACAAGCAAGGGTGGTAATTTGCTCTAACTAAGGCCCTCGAGCCTCCCCTTTCCTCCCTTCTCCTGCCCCACCCCTCCCTGATTCTCTTTGTTTATTTATAGTTTGTTTCAAAATTTAATAAGAAGTGGCATATGCTCATATTCAGAAATCACTTTGTTATCCTCCTTCCCACATCTGTATTTCTCAATATTGGCCTTCTCAAAAGCAAATGATGCTCAAACATTTCAGATTTTTTTAAAGAGTTCTGCCCTCCCACTCTGTGAGCTCTTTGCTTTCTCCTCTGTGAACAGAAGGTCGGGGTCTTCCAGGACCACCAGGCCTTCCTCTGTAGACCTGAGGGGCTAGAACTTTGGACTGAGATATTTTTGCTTGATTTGGAGTTTGTCTCTGCAACTGCAGCTACTGTACATTTCCTAGGAGAAGCAAGATCTGGCAGTGGCCCTACAGTGGCTTTTCTGTGTGCCCAAACCCTTAAAAAGCCCAGTTTTCAGGGGTAAGTTGTGACCATGGACCTTGTCTTCAGGCTTAGTCTCTTTGTGGCTGGAGAGTCCCCCATGCTGGGGCAGCAGCCCTTTTTCCTGGACCACAGGTGAGGTCTGAGGCATGGAATCTCAGGCATGTTAGATGTTTTAGAAAGGGGTTTCCAGCAAATCAGTTTTCACAGCCTGTTTTATCAAACACCACTGGTGCATGTGATTTCCCTCTAACTAAAATTACTTAAAGTACTTTCTTTCAAAATACTAAGATTTTTAAAGGTGGTTATTTAATTAGAGTGCCATGGGAGAGAAAGATGAGCCTAATTGCCCTTTTTATTTCATGAGTGATCCCACTCAGAGTGCAGGCAGCCATTCTTTGTGGCAATGGTAAGATCATCAATGTCTGCCCTTCCCTTCTCAGGCTGACTGCTCAGCTAGAACTCTCGGGGGGTTTAGCCCCCACTTCCCTCCTGACCTGTGGGAGAGATTGGGGGAGCATGCTCTGACCAGGACGAACCAAGACTGAGGACAATTAGATGCACCAGGGAGAACAGTCAAAACAAGATCTTGTTTAATGAGAAAACACATACAGCTAATATAATGTACAGGAGCCAATCAGGGTAAAGCTCAGCACCAATCAGAGTAAAGGGTGGAGAGAATTTACATCTACACCCATCCTACAGGAAGTAATGGGAGACACAGCTGTCCATGAGGGCAGAAGGGTTCTGAGCCTATTCTAGAGGTTGTACGATTCTTCATCACAACCCATGCCAATGTCTTCTGGCTAATCACTAGGTGCTCTCTCAGCCACATGTGGCCCCAGGACTGGGAAGTGGGTAGCAGCCAGCTAGTTAAGTTTCCTCTTTTCTGATGCAATATGTCCCTCATTACATCATGCCCTCCATAGAACCTTCCATCAAATACTCACTCTCCCTTCTTCTTCCTCCCTTCCTTCTTCTGGGAGAGAGATGCTAGTCTACATAGTAGAAAAACCAAAAAAAAATTACAATAAAGATTGTCCTGAGTTTATGAAATGTATCAGTTGTTATCTTCCATTTGCAAATCACAGAAAATCCAAATAAAACACGCTTAGACAAACAATAAGGAGTAATATTTTGTGTAGCTGAAGTATTCAGGGGAAGAGTGGACTGCAATCCCAGTAGCATCCAGGGGTTCATCAGGGTAAAGTTTATCTTCACTTTCATTTTTGTCTTCTTCCATGTGTGTCCCATGGTCAAACAGGCTCTTCCCTCGTGGAAGCAGCTCCAGCCTCATGTCCCTCTGGATTTATAGCCAAAAGAACAGAACTTTCCTCAGGGAGTCTTCCAGCCCTGGATGTGTTCTAATCGCATCCTGGGTAAAAGTGGAGTGGCTGGGTCTTCTGGACTCAGTCCCTCTTAGGCATTGATCTGAAGAAATGGCAGTGCATACAGCTGCAAGGTGGCCAGCATGTCCACTGCAGGACTCATGGACATGGAGCAGGCCATCACTGCCAGCCCGGGAAGAAGCAAGTGGGAGGAGGAGGTGCTGTGTCCAGCTGATGGCAGGTTCCTCAGATGTCACCAGGAAACCATTTCAGGGCTTTAGACTGATAGCACTGGGGAGAACAGAAACTTGGTGAGGCCTCTCTTATAAACCCTCAGGCAGACAGGCAGACCCAGCACAAATCCTCCAGACTGATGTCTCCCAAAGCACTTGTGCTGTGTACTTCTGCTGTGAACTTCACCTTCCATAAAATTTGTGCATAGCTCTGCCACTCTCCAAGGCCACTGAGCTTATTTTCTGTGGGCTCCAAGGTCGCCTGGCCATTCCCCTAACAACTCCTCTTGTGGAAGTGTATGGCTGACTCACCGCCTTCCCCCTCCTCAGTTCCCATGAAGCATTATCCACAGAGGATTTGCAAATGTGCAAATATATGCAGACACAATGGAGAGCAGTGTGAAGGTTCCTTGGAGGAATAAAAATAGAACAACCATATGGCTCAGCAAGCCCTCTTCTGTGTATATTTAAAAGAAATGAAATCAGCATGTGGAAGAGACATCTATACTCATGGGTTTTTTTCAGCACCCTTCACAATCAGAAGGAACAGAATCCATCTTAATGTCCTGTGGGTGGATAGATGGCTAAGCAAATTGACAGGTGTACTGTGGAATATTATTCAGCCCCCAAAAGGAAAGAGGTGCCAGCACTTTCAGCAACTTGGGTGGAATTAGAGGACATTGTGCTGAATTTCATAAGCCAGGCACAGAGAAATCTGGCACAACCTCACATGGGCAATCTAGAAATGTAAACTTACAGAGGCTGAGAATAAATTGGTGAGGGTGAGAAAAAGATGTTGGTGGATGCTACATGGGCACATGAATGCCAGGTGAGTGAGAACTAGAGATCTGCACCCTAGCTGCCTGTAGTTAAAACTGTGGTATTTTGCCCTTTAAAACATGTTAAGAAGACAGCTCTCTGGTTAAGTATTTTTTGCATAACAAAGCAAAGCACACAGGAGAGCCTGAGGGAATGGCAGCAGGCCTTATGGCCCCATGATGTTTCAGGTGTTTGCAGTGGTCAGCCCAATGAGCTGTGCCATCAGATATGAGGAATTATTTGTTTCTATTGTGTCTCATATTGAGGCAGGGGTCATGAAGTGGCTATGCAGGTGGCTCCTCTGGGGGCCGGGAGGCATCTGTTCCACCTGAGCTCATAAGTGGACTCAGCAGCTCAGGCCAAACCCTTTTCACCTGCCTGTGTCCTCCCCACTGCCTCAGCTGTGGGAGATGTACTGTGCATTTGCAGAAACCTCTGGACAAGGGGCAAGGACTTGGAATGTAGTCCACCCTGCTCCTCAGTCCACAATGTAAGGTAAAGGAGGTCCTGGGACTGGCTACTGCCCTCCTCTTCTGCTATGCTTGCTGCTCTGTTAAACATGTTTTTATGGTAAGTAGATTAGTAATATTTTTTTTGGTGGGGGGTAGTAGGATGGCCTTAGGCCTGAGCCTAAGCAACTCCATTTTTAAAAACCTGTAGTCTAACCAGGCATACCCATAGATCCCTCCAATATGGCCTCAAACAATTTTCTTTCCCTCACCCTGATAAACAGAGTGAAGTCCCTCAAAGGCTGTGCTCATCTGATAAGAGGAAAATGTGAGAAGATCAGGGTGGAGACCACAAAACCAGATGTTTCTGACCCCAGGGTGAATGATGACACTGAGAAATCTGGTGGTAGCTGATTAGGATTGAAAGTGAGGGTCAAAAAACCCCCCCAAATTTAGTATAAATGATAGAGTAAATGAACCGGGATTCAGCCAACCAAAAAAGGAATGCACTCGAGCTAGAGAGCCTGATGAGGACCTGCCATCTCATCACTTGTCATCATTTCCTGAGCCTCTGCATGATCCTCACCTCTCTCAAACTCGACCACCTTGTCTGAGCCTTCAAAAAAGCCACAACTTCTCCCTATAACCCCCTCCTCAACCTGTCATCCACTTCATGCCAGAAAAAGTCTGCCTTAGTTCCGGACCTGATCACCATGGTCTGAGTGTGCACCTGCTGGACTCAAAGCCTAAGACTTAAGACCTTTGAACATAGCATGCAGAGGGAATGTTTGTCATTAGCCTATCATGATTAAGTTTGTTTTGCAGTCCTTAGAATTAATCTAGAATTGTTTGCTGTCAATTGATTATGTCTATTGCAGTGCCTAGCATTAAGGATTGTCATTTTCTTGATTAAGAAACTGTAGAGTGAAATTGCATTAAGTAATTTATTCTGGTTTCCTTAGATTTTTACCTAATGTCCTTTTTCTATTCTGGGATCCCATCCAGTAGACTGCCTTACATTGATTTGTCATGTCTAGTCAATGTTATTTTTAATTCCAAATTGAGACTGTGATTATATTGAAGATATCATAAGATTATACATTATCTTGTTATTAAGGAAAGATCAGGTATTGACATGAAGAAATCCCAGATCTCAAGAGAGTAGCACAAGTGTCAACAGACTTATTTCCTTGTGGTGCCAAGGTCTGGCTCTGCTCCTGGTACCTGGGAGCCCTTGGCTTCCAGCCAATAGAGCAGGAAGCACAGGAAGTCATGCTGATCCCAAGGAACCCAGGCCAGGGCACAATAGTCTTCCACTCCTCCACTCACATGCACACATGAGAGAACCAGTTCATGGTTGAGCCTGGCGGTGGGGAGCCATGTCCCCCAGGCGAGAGAACAAACCTGCAGGAAGTCCTCTCTGCCACAGTAGTGTGGGTTAAAAGTCCAAGAAGCTGGCTGAGCTTTTACCCAGAAAAAAAAAACATGGGGAAAGGGTTAGGAAATCTAGGCAGGCATATTGGAAATCTTGGAAGAGGGAGAATGTGGTAAATTAAGGGCACAGTGAGGGAATATGCAGTGGGATTGGGCAGCATTGAGGTAGGCCTGGAAAATTAGCCATATTTTAGATCATGATGTCTTGTTTTCTTATAGTTTCCAATTTAACTTCAGGGTGATAAGGTGACATTGGAGTATTTTAACCTTTAAGTGATGTTATTAACTTCATAATTAAGAAATATACTGACTAGGTATAAGATAATCATGTACTAGAGACCTTGTGTCCAGCAATGTGACTGTAGCATTGATATTGTCCCTGTTTGTCTGAAATAAACTGAGTAGTTCCCAAGTACTCTTGCCACTCCATAGAAAAGAAGAAGCAATGTTGTGTTGATTAGTTTGATCACAGTAATCATTCCACAATGAAAAGTTCTGTTAATGTTAAAAAGATATGATTTCTATTTATCCTTCATACTCAAAAAATATGGACAAAATGCAGAATATGATGGTCAAAGGGTGTAAAGTAGATTGGGTATACACGGCTGGATGAGCTCAGCCCAGGCAGGGCAGGGCATCTGGGAGGGAAACGATGGTAGAAAACAGATTAGACACCATGATTGTGGAGGGAAGGGGGGGGCAAATGTCCTCTTCTGTCCAAGCACCAGGGGGGCACTGGCCCAAGTCCCACCCCTCAATGAGCCTCACCCTTTGTGTTCCCATGGATCAGGATGAAATAATTCAGCCTTCCATCCCCATCTTCCATGGAAGCTAAATCCCCTCAATGAACAATGCACCACTGTTACCATGTGTCACTGAGAAAAAATGATTCCAATTGCAATGTTTATACCCTATCAAATGCATGATGCATCCCATTCTCAATAATATTAAAAGGTGAAGGAATTCTTGCTAGGTAACATAATAGAATATACAATGGAATTCCCTGGTCTTCTGTGTCATTGGCTGATGTCTCTGTGACTAGCCTGTGAGTTCTTCAAGGGAGTGGACCACTGTTAATACTTCTGTAAACATCTTGGACCAGCTTTAAACCACAAACATGGTAGTTGTTGCATTAAGATAAACTGAGCTACAAGAAGACAGTGTGGTGGGGAGGAGCTACTGCTTCAGTGTTAGGAGGGCATTTTATATTTTGGAAATGAAAAACATGTATATTGTGGAGAAAAAGTGGCAAAAATATAAGTACCAACTTGTGTTTAAAAATAAAATTGAGATGACTTTAGAATTCTGAAATAGTTGCTATGTTCCCATGTATTTCACACACAGCTTGCTATGTTAGCATCTTATAAAACCAGAGAACAATAGTCAAAGACATTCATCATCATGTGCTAATAGTGACTGAATGACATGATTTATTTGGAATTCAATTTTCCCACTTTATTTCTTTATGATCCAGTAGGAGCCGAGTCTCTTTAGGCTCCTGTGATATAAGTGCCATAATTCTGCCATTCTCACTCTGGGAGGGACTGAGTGCAGAGCTTTCCTTGGCCTTTGATGGTTTCTGATTTTGCAGCTGGTTGGCTGGTGAGTCACCACTCTTGGTCTACTGCAATTCTGCATCCAGGAGTTTCTGTCCTCCATGGGTCTCCTGAGTGCTGAATGTATTTGTGCTTCATTGGTGCTTGCTTAGATAGGAGTTGAAGTCTCTGCTTCTGTGCAACCTGTGAAATTAACAGAGAAAGATTCACTGAATTTTCAAATGTTTCTTTAAGAAATTCCATTTTAAATAGATAATATCAAAATCTTGGCTAGAAATCTAAACTTGAGTGCTAATGGATTAAATTTAGAGTTTTGCTTCACTCCTTCAGTTATTCTCTGGCTTTTGATGCCTCTAGTCACTTCAGGCAAAGAAACATGAATTGTAAAGACAAATGTCCCCCTCCTCCCATTTTATTTTAGTTTGAGGGAAAGCTAAGTATCTCATGGAATTAGAAGGGTGAAGAAATCAAGAAACTATCTGGTGTTTTTTAATTTGCTGCTTTTGGCCATTCAATATTTCAAATTAACAAAGCAAAACAAATAGAACCTCAAAGCTGGTGCACAGCCTGGGGATCAGGCAAAGGTGCCAAAGTATTTGTAATTTTTTTTACCTTTTGAAGTGATATGTATTGACCAAGTGGACTTCTCAGCCACAGATATTGATGACCATTTCAGGTTTTAGAATCATGACACCATAGTTAATCGCCCTGGTTTTTAATAGTCATCACTTGCATTTTTTTCCTACAAAGTCAACCCAGCAGGGAAATAATAGCAGAAGCCTCCTATTTAGCCTGACCAGTGAATACAAGTTTTTTTTTTTTACCTTGAAAATTCAAATTATTATTCTATGCCTAACTTCTCTTTGCATTTGATCTTTATTACAATGATAATCAGATAAGTTGACAGTCACTGCACAGAAAATGATGTATCTTCTGCAACAAGACAGGATTCAGAGTGTAATTTGCAACTCAGACTAAATCAATTCATCCTAAAGGATTATAACCTTTCCATTAAAAAAATTGAGATGAAACTATTTTCATAAAGTAGTTCTTACTTGCCTGGTTTAACATACACTTTCAAATTTGTGCTGTTTGGTAATGAGAAAAGAGAGGAAGGAGGGAGAAGAGAAGGGGAGGAAATAACAGAGTGAAACTGAAGCCCTGAGCATGGGTCCCTCACATTGAGTTGTAGGCACCCCTGGACTTACCTCCACCTCCTTTATTTTAACCCTTATGTGTTGTGCAGTGTGTCATGGTCTCCATTTATATTTCTTCCTACTATTAATAATCTAAACTCCATTTTCTTAAAATTCACTTTTGTGTATTACTGGAAAGTCAAACTCCTCCTTCTTTTAAAATGATTATTCATAAAGACAAAGGGATGGAGGAGATCACAAGATGGCTAAGAAAAAATGAAGAAATTAAGTAATGAGATTGAGAACAGAGTGATTGCCAGGCTGCAGTCATCATGTGCTAATAGTGATTGAATGACACAAATTATTTGGAATTCAATTTTCCCACTTTGTTTCTTTATGATCCAGTAGGAGCCGAGTCTCTTTAGGCTCCTTGGGTGGCCTGTGAGATCCTCTCGGCCTGCAGAATTCAGGGGCCAGAAACATTCCCACTGGCCCCTGTACCCAGGGTATTAGTCTGAATCTTCACTGTTGGGGGTGGTGAAGTGCAGACTCACACCAAGTGCCTCTGGCTGAAATTATGCACTTTTTATGTGGATGTTGAAGTGTGCTTGGAGGAGACCTCATTTCTTCTTACTCCATGACTTTTAGGAGCAGGAGATTTTACAGGAAGCTCCATAGTGATGGTGTGGTGTAAATCATGGTGGTGGATCTTGTTCTGCTCCATCGCTGTCCATGGGTCTTGGGTCCAGAACACTCTCATGGACTTTAAATGTTGTCATGTAACTCTAAACTGATAGTTTTTTTAAATAAATACTTCATGCTGTAAAGCAATAATTCATTCTTAGAAATATGTCTAGTGATCTCAGTTCCAAATAGATCTTGTGGCTGTGAAGGTCATGAGAGCTTTGGTACAATTTTAGGGAGAGGAGGCTCCAAATGCATTTTCCTCTGGCCTCAGAGAAAGGATGATGGGTGGGTGGGAATCTTCAGTTATTTTTGTCCAGGCAAACTGTGGTGTAAGCCTCCCTGTGCTGCTTCTGAGGGCAGGCATAGCTCAGGGACCAAGAAGAAAGGCAGCTGGTAGCAGAGGGTTCATGCAGGTTTATTGAAACCTAGTTCCTCTGGCCCACATAGAGCTCTCATATTTAAGCATCAAAATAAAAGTCATATTTAAAAAGAAACTTCTATAAATCTGCCTCATTTGAGTAGAACACTGTGTGTGTGTGTGTGTGTGTGTGTGTGTGTGTGTGTGTGTGTGAGAGAGAGAGAGAGAGAGAGAGAGAGAGAGAGAGAGAGATTTCAGTGGTCACTGGTGACTTTACTGTAAAAGTACTGGAAACATCCATGGCTGCTTTTCTAATAGTCTGGTCTCCCATGAGCAAGTCTTTTGAAAGATCCTTTTCCATCTTTACAGATCTCCCCTTCACGGTTTCAACTCTCCATACTCATGGAGGGCCTTCTGTTGGAAAAATGCTTCAAGTTTCAGGTAGCTTCATGGGGAAGCCTGGAGCAAACCTCTGCCTGAAAAACTGTGTAACCTGTGACTACATGTGTGCCCAAGTACTCACAGCCACATGTGGCCTTTAAATCCAAATTAATGAAAATTAACAATCTGTCCCTTATTTGCACCCAGTGGCCCAGCCCCACTAGGCCTAAGTGGCACAGGTGAGCAGTGGTGATTACTGGAGGGGCTAGCACCAGCCTTTCAGGCATCATGAGGGTCCAGCCAGGCTGGTCAGAGTGTGGAACAGAAGCTTGGCCAGGGGAAAATGCTCTGCTCACCTGGCTCTGTGATGTGCATTCACTACCAAGCTGGCAAATAATCAAACAATTTGCATTTGTCAGTGTGTCCATAGGAGTAAAAATTGGTTCTGAAGGTTAAAGGACTCCTGGTTTTGTTTTACCCAGAGTGAGTGGGAGTGAATTCTCAGGCCTGATAAGTCTATTGTGGCTTCTAGAGGTTTTAAAAAAACAGCTGTTAGTCATTCTATTGCATAGCTTGGTTCATCTCTTCCATGGAATGTCCATCTCTTCTCACTGGATGTCCTTCTCCTCCTCCTCTCTTTTTCTCATCCTCCCATCACTTCCTTCTACTTTTCTTCATCCTTCCCCCTCCTCCATCTTCCTCTTCTCTTCTTCTTTGTTCTCTTTCTCCTCCTCCATTCTTTTTAGTCATAGACAGTAGAATCCATTCTGGTACAATTGCACAAGCATTGAATATGTCTTTTCCTAGTCAGGAGCCCATTCTTGGTGATGTGCAAAATGGTGTGGTTCACATGGTGTTTTTATGGATGGATCTTCTGAGAAATGCTACTTCCACTCCCTCAAATGTTCTGGGGATTTTGGAGGCCTCCTCCAGAGACATCCCAAGTCAGGTCCTTCCCTGGGTTCAGCTGTGTGGCCAGGTCAGGGGCCACAGGTTCTGGAGAAAGTCATAGCTGCTTCTCTCTGGCCTTCTGTTTGATTGACCTTCATATATCTGTCTTAAAATTCTTTGAGCACTGTCCTGACATGTGGTGGAATCCTGCAAATCTCTCCAAATCTGCAGTCCACTTGCATCTCCTGTGTAGTTGGCAGATGCAGATGTTCTCACATGGAGGATTCACTTGAAGAACCCATGTAGCACTTCTTTCTCTTTCATAATCTGAGGAAAAAAATTGATGGGTAAACTTTCTAATTCTGCCCATTTTAGTTTTTAAAAAAACAAGCCCACATTTTATGTTCTTAATATTATGATGGGAATGGTCCTGTAATCCACACCTTGACTTTAATGATACAAACTGCACTATTTCCATTGTTAATGAGATGGCTATAGTGAAATTATTTTTACTTAATACATCTAATTATTTCTCTGGTTGAATGGAAATTTTGCTGTTTTAAAAACCTTCTAAGACTAATAAGAGCCTGACTGTTCCTTGGAGGTCCCCTTGCCTTTCACAACAACCTAGCGTGAGCACCGCATGTGCATCCTCATTAAATGCTTCCGGTTATAAATTTCCACAAAGGGGTCTCCCTTTTATCTTTCTCTATCAGCATCTAATTTTTTAAGAATGGAAATATCAAACCCTACATATGATTGTTAGGGTTTTTAAAACTGTCTTACCTCCCCATAAATTCTATTCTTCAAACCTGACCTTTATTAAGGGCCATGCGTGTGGTTTTGCCATGGCCTTTGGACTGTGCACTGACTTTATCATCTGAGGGTTTTTCTTTGTGAATTGAGGAGCTGTGATCAATGGAAAAGTGAATCAATTAACATATTGCCCTACATCACACTCATTGTCAGTTGAGAGTCCCCGAAGTGATGGGGAACAAAGTGAGACGGGGACGGCTCTGCACACAATGTACATGCACTTCACAGAAGAAGGAGAGGAGTGGGTGCTATGGTAGGGCCATCATATTTGCCAAATAAAAATGCAGGACCCCGGTTAAATTTGGAACTCAGGTAGATAATGAAAAGTGCTAGTGCAGCTCGCTCCTATGGGATATCTGGGATGAACTTATAGAAACATTTATGCTTAATCTGAAATTCAAATTCAGCCGGATGCTTGGGACGTCCGCTAGAAATCCTACTTATTGTGAAGAAAGTCTTTGGAAAAGAAAATAATAGCTTAATAAATATATTTTACATCTATAGGGTCTCAGTAGATAGTTCAGAAACATGAGTCTGTAGAGGTGAGAATGATGAGCAGCTGTGAAACCCAGAATAGATGAGACATAAAGCTATGATCCCAGCTGATGGTACGTTTGTCATTCCTAAATCCCCTCCCTCAGGGTGGGAGGTTCTGGACACTGTGGGACGTGCAGCACCTCCAGTGCTGTGAAGCGTGTGGGTGAGCAGTGAGGGCAGTGGCTGGGACTGTCACTGCAGCTTCGTGAGAGACCTTGGAGCAGAGAGCTCAGCCATGCCTGAATTCTCAAGCCATGAATCCCAAGATAAGTGTGCTTTATTTTACATCACAGGGTTTCAGGGAATTCTGCTGTTAGAAATAGATGGGGACACACAAGGACTCTAAGCATCCACACATTCTGGGAAGGTAGGACCTGTGAATCTCTGCTACAGTCAGCACAAAGGACTTGTTGGGTGACATGGGACCTAAACAGTTTTAATTTCTTCAAGACAGAGTATTGCCTTGGTCTACCTAGGGTCTGGTGACCACCTCAAAGAAGCAACAGGACATTCTTAAAGTCCCCCAGAATTTCAATAATGTCTTCATTTACCTGTTGGGGGAGAGGTTATGAGGAGAAATCAGCACTAGGTACCACACAAAAGAGTCCACAGCAGCTTGTGATCATTTGTCCTCAGGCCAGAGAGGTACACAGGATTCTGACAGGCCACACAGGCTGTTCCTGGCTGCAGGTGACTCATTATGGAAATGATTCACAGGAGAGGATGCAGACTCCAGAAGGGGCCCTGGGAGGCAGCTTCCTAGTGTGAAGAGGCACAGGTGATGCTGTCCCCACCAAAGGATGTAGCAAGTTTGCTGGAATCTTTCTGCAATGGCTGCCAGAGGATAACAGGAGCTGATGTGTGCTAGGGAGGTGACTAGCCAGGAGACTGCCTCTGCAGGGACAGGTTGAAAGGAGGACTTAGGGTTAAGTAATTTGAGTACTTTCCAATTTCCCCAGATGTCAAGGCCACATATAATATTGGGCCTTAATTTTAGGGCCTATATTCTGTTCAATTAATAAAAAGTAATTTTCATGAGGGAAATAGGGTGATATTAGAGAAAAAACTGGAAAGGTACATAGAAATTAAGTCACATGGGAATGTCCACCTCATTTGGTGGCTTTTCTGTTATTCCTTGCCTCTCTCCCTGGTGAGCATTATTTAAATAACAAGGCTCCAGTTTTAGCCCCCTTTCTTCCTACCCTGTTTATTATTCACACTGACATTCCTTGTATACAGGTAAACATTTCTTCATCTCAATTTAGTTCAAAGCATGAAAAGTACTGGTATGTAATTAATAGATGTTCTTTACAGGATGGTATGGAAGCCAGTGTAATTGGGACAGTTGTTACCAGGAACTGAAGGTGTTTTCCATTTAATAAGGAAGAGTAGACAGAACCCACTGAAAGCCTGCAGACCCAGATGGAAGCTTCACTTTCCATTCTTCCAGCATATTCTGCTTGATTCTTCTCTGCTGCCAAGAAGGATCTGGAGATTGAGGGAGAAGCATGGAATGAGCACCACCACCTCCCCAGCTGGGGTTTCTCTGAAACTCTATGCAGAAAAAACAGTCAGCCATCCCTTGGTGTTTGTGGAGGATGGGGTCTTTGCAGGACTCTAGGGATAGGCAGCTTACCTTCAGTGTCTATGGAGGATAGAGTCCAGGGAGGACCCCTTGGGATGTGCCCATCCATGGCTGTTCAATGTAACTACATTTGCATAACTTACATGTCCTCCTGTACTTAACTGATAGCTAGCTTGCTTCTCACCCCAAAGGCAGTGGGAATGCTGGGTAAATGGCTGCTATGCTGTATTGCTTGGGGAAGAATGGTGAAAACAAAAATGTCTGAACTCAAATTTGTTTTTCAGAATACTTTTGACCTATGGCAGAGATCATACAGATGCACATAGAACCTAGAGATATGAAGAGTCAACTGTTTATGATTTTCATCTCATAGCCTTGTAATAAAGAAGAAAGACCAAAGTTCTGTGGTTTAGACATGAGGTGTCCCCCCAAGCTTGAACAGCCATGGCTTGTATAGCCATGCATAGGAACACCCCCGGGGTCATCTCTGGACCCTGTCTTCCATAGACACTGAGGGTCAGCTGACTATCCCCAGGGTTGTGCAGGTCTACCTGGGTTGTACAGGAAAGCTTAGCAGTGACAGGATTGGGTTATGAACCTGATCAGTGCACTAGTCCCCTGCTAGGAATTAACTGGGTGGTCACTGGAGGCAGATAGGGTGGGGATGGAGGAGCAGGTCCCTGGGGACATGCCTTTGGGGTTTATATCTTGGCTTCCTTGTGCCATGTCCCTAGCTGCTTCCCTCTGCCACACTCTTGTACCATGATTTCTGCCTGACCTCAGGCCAAGAGCAATGGAGTCTAAGGTCTGAGACCTCTGAACTGTGAGCCTCCAAGCACACTTTTCTTCTCTAATTGTTCTTGTCAGGTTCTGGAGTCACAGCAGTGAAGAAGCTGACTAGAACAGTCTGCTGGCCTTTTCCTCCCTGCACCAGGACGACCTTCCTGTGCATTGCATTCTAGTCCAGGCCAAAAAAAAGCAAAGATTCCAGTTCACTCACTTTTAAAAAGTGTCTGTAATCTTCCCAAGGTGAGCCCACTATTTCACTCTAAGCCATGTTCATCTCTGTTTTCTCCTCTATCTCTTCTGGGCCCATTTCATGCCAGGGGTGGTTGGTGTGAAGTGCCCTCTGTGCCAGATTCTTGTCCAGCACGGCGTCTCGGGCTCCAGTGGGGGTTTATTGTCCTCCACATGTTTTTATGTGAGAGTGCATGCTGTGGTCACTGTGGCGAGGCTGCCTCAGGCAACAGAAGAAGATCAAGTCTTGAACTTGAGAGAGACCCTGAGGCATTGTTCTCAATGTAGTTAGTGTATGGTGTGAGATAGGGACATAAAGGACAACTGTTTCTTAAAAAGATATTTTTTTATCTCTTATTTGTACTGTCAACCTGTCATCTACCAAGTACTTGAATGTGCTTAACTTATTTTCTTGGCACACCAGTTTATTCTGTTGATCTAGTTTACTAGGTTTGCTGTTGGCTTAGCCAGGTTGATTCCTCTTGGCCCCAAGGAAACATTGTTTTCAACTGACATTTACTGCACATTGAAAACTCTGTTGAGCATTTTGCAGTGTACCCAGCATGAGAACATGTAATGAAGTTGATTTGAAGTGTGGGCTCTTTTACTCTGCCACTTATTAGCCAAGTGTATTGGAAGTAAATGTCCTAATAGGGGTCACTTCTTAGTCCTCTGTTCAGATAAAGTTAGAGAAAAGATATTACAAATGTAAGCCTAAAAAATCCAAGCCTATTGCTTGTCATATAGAAACTGTTTCATGAGTAATAGTTAATATTATTTATATTATCCATAATATTGAACATTATAGTACCTAGTATATGATAGTTTTACTCTGAATACAACAGTTAATATAAGTAAAACATCTATCACAAATCAATACCTATTACATGTTGCATGTCCAATAAATGTTAATTTATTGTCAGCCTCCTTCTTTTATTTCCTTTCTAATGCTTGTCATTCTTTGCCCTTGTCTGTGGTCTGATTAAGATGTGATTGTTTTGTGGGAGGCTATATAATAATGTTCTACAACACAGGGATTTATTTTTTTTAATGATCTAATGTGATCTTTTCAAAATGCCAACCAATTTCACACCTTAAGGCACCGTTCTTCAGACTTATTTTATTTTTAACAGCTTTTTTTTCTTGTTTCACTACTTGAACATGGAAATTGAGATCAAGTCAGTGTGTTGAATGTTCTCCATGGGTGAGCACCAAAAATTAACAAAGAACTTCTATTTAGGCACACGATGTCTATGCCTTTTCTCCAGTAATTTTCCATTTATTTCATCACAAATTTTTTTTGTATGAAAATAAAATCATTTTTATTGCCAAAGAAATCTTTTTTTTAAATTCAGTACTTTATTATTATTATTGTTATTATTATTATTATTATTAATACTATTATTATTTTACTTTATTTTTTAAATTTATTTTTTTCATTACAATTCTTAACCCACTAATTCCTTTTTAAAAGCTCTATCTGAATTCAGCATCTGATACTGCTTCTGATGCCAGTTCAAATCAGCAGGAGTGAAAAAAAAATTACAAAAAGGAAGATATCTATTTTTTAAAAAAGAATGAAAGGTTCATCCTTCTGTATCTGTGACTGCATTTTAGTGCTTCTGAAATTCCAAGAGCTTTGAATGAAGCTGAAAGAGGAGAGTCTGAGCTGGAACTCAGATCTTAGATCGATGGTAAGAAAGGAGATCTGGCTGCAGGTTGGGTCTGTGATGCTGTGTGTGTTTAAGTTTGTCTCAGACCCACAAATGTCTCCACAGGGTGGAAATGCTCATTGGGCCAAAGAATGGAGCTTTCACATGGTAAACATTATGAAAGAGCTGTGCAGATACCTCGACCTATGAGAACATCCACATTACATGAACTGCTTGCATTCCCAGGCAACTACATGTGTTCTCCGTGCACAGAAAAAGATTTTATATTGTGCTAAAACAGAAGCTTCTGTATCACAACAACTAAATGTTTCATGTGTATATAAATAAGGTTGTAGATTTTAAATGCAAAAAATACCATTATCTGCTATCTCCATTTAACATTTGTGCATATAAACAAGACTGCACATTTTTAAGATCTTGTGTTGAGCAGATAGCCCCAACAAAAGAATTAAACCAATTTATTTGACATTTGTTTAGGAGAATTTATGCCCCCAGCTAAAATCCAAATGCTGTTTCCCAGATTTCTGGGTTCTCTGTCATGTTCTACCCAGATAGGGTGTGCATTGTAGGACCAGGTAAGCAAAGACTAAATGTGATAATAATTGGACTCTATCATTGTATCTATGGCCTATGTATTTTAGAAGCATAACCATGATCTCTGTGCTCTGAAGTTGCTTTTATCTGTGTACCAGGTTGAGGGAGGTGACTTTGGACCTTGTTGCAGTACTCCTCAGCTAGCACAGAGGGGTGCTGGCAGTGGCCCATGGTGAAGAATGGTCAGTAGGTTGGCTCACCAGGTTTTCTCATTCATCATTCTCCTGATTTATAGCTTCAATTTGGGAATTTCTGTGTGGACATTTTAAATGTCAGGTCTTTGAGGGCCTCGGCTACATGGCTTTAATGTGAGCATGTAGGTTTAAATTTGATGACTTGTTTTTTTCTCTTGCCTGTGTTTACTCTGCATTTTTGTTTGTCAAGTCTCTTAAAGTGGCAAATACCACATGACCATATCAAAACAGTTTATGCATTCAAAAGAAGTTTGTTAGCCCTCTGGTTGGGAAGTTGGTTGGGAGACCACCAGGTCTTTATTTTTCTCTCATTTGCATTACTTATCTTGGTCTGTACTGTCATCTATGTAGGGCAGCTTTTCATCATGAGCTGAAAACACAGCTCTGGGCAATTCCAGGCTCACATCTTGCTTAGAAGGAGCAATCGCAGAGGAAAGAGTAATGTTTTGTGGGCCAACAGCTGGGCAATCTCCTTAACAACATTTATTTGGCTCTGCTAAGTTACATGCCCATTCCAGTTGTGCCTCTGGCTCCAGGGACAGAAGGAAACATGACAGACTGGCGAAGTCACAGCTTATAGGGGAGACATAGGAAAACAGTCATAGAAGGTCTGGGGCTGGATTGCCTGGTCTCAAATTCCTGCTCAGATCCCTAACAGCTCTGCAAATTCTAGAAAGTTTTTTGACCTTCTCTGATATATAATAACAATAATAGCTGGCATGCAGGATTGCTTTATGGATTCAATGAACTATGTCTGCAGAGGATTTGGAACACTACCTGGCATGTAGTAAGCATAACATAGCCCTGGGGTCACTGTCAGAACAGACGGTTCTCCTTGGAGGGAGCAGAGATTTGTGGCACTAACAGAATTAGTGAGACTCATCAGTGACAATTGGGCCATCTCTTTCCTACAACCCAGACTTAGGATGTGGAGAGAAAGTTAAGTTGTAAAAAAAATCTGAATCCCATGGAAAATCTACAACAAATCATGATGTCACAAAATTTCCACATTGGAATAAATTTCCTAAGCTTGATTTCCAGTGTTTCTTTCCAGAGTTAGCTGTTCTTCAATTGGGAGCCCTTTAAGTGAGGCAGAGCTGTGGGCTTGAGATGATAATTGGCTTATATAGTGGAAAATACACCTGAGATCTATAAATTTTTTTGCATTCAAGAGTAAATGCAATGAAACAAAATTTTAGTTCCTTAAGTATTTGTCTTAACAAAGCCATGTGCTTTACTTATTTTGAGAATGAATCTGTTAGGTGCAGGACATGCTCAACTAAGTTTTTTGTAGGGCAGGCTGAATGAATGTTAGCTGCAGGGTAACGCACACACTCAAACCTCCCTCTATCTAGTCCTTTATCATCTGTTTTTTGTCAAGTCTGAACACTCAACACAACTCAAGGCTGAACACTCAACCTTCACCCATCTGGCGCAATGGAAACCCACATCTAGTCCCTGTCTTGTCTGTCTGAAGGCAGAAAATGACACCACTGTATGATCCAATCACTGTATGCCAAGAAGGCAGCTTGCAGACCCAGAGACTCTATTATATTTGGGCTATCTAAAAACTCTGTTAAAAACTTCCTCCTTCTGGGCCCCTCTCTCTTGCTTTTGCTCTCTTTCTTCTCTTGATTCTCTCTCTCTTCTCTTGCTTTTGTTCTCTCCTCTCTCTCTCTCTCTCTCTCTCTCTCTCTCTCTCTCTCTCTCTCTCTCTCCTTTCTTCTCTCTTTCGAACTACTGCAATAAAGATCTCTTGGTAAACACTCTGAGTGTTGTGGTCACTTATCTTTCAGAATCTACACATGAAATTAAATAAAAGATGCCTAAACTCTTTTATCTACTTGATACATGGATCTGTTTCTGTGCAAGTTGGTATACTTTCTAGAAATTGCTGAGGATAATTTGCTGATAAATTATTATTTTCTTGGAGGCCAAAGGTCAAAGACAAAATTAACTAACAGAGGTGAGGGGTCCCCATAATCAGGGGTGTTCTGGATATTCTCTTTTAGCTGCTTTCTTGCCCTGCAACTAGACATTTATTATTGGGCTATAAAGTTTATTTTGTGGAGGTGGAGCTGAGGAAGATCCCAGGGGCATCAGCTGAGGCCTCCTTCACTTCCAACCAGCTCCCAAAATATGAAGTTGTAGCAGAAATATCTGTCAGTCTGAATTTTAAAAAATCCTCACACAAATATATTATTATTGTTATTTTCATCTGTTTTCCTTCTCCACCATCCACATTTTCACCACCCACAGCCAACAGAGCAAGGATGGAGATCTATATATGTGAGTCTTGGCTTCATTATCTATTTTGTTCTACACTTTGGCCTGCAGCCTGGGGAGCTATACACATTAGTCCAGAAATCTACTGCTTGATCATGCTTTGAATTTTTTTCTTTAGCACAAATCCTAACAGCCACCAAACTGTTGCCATCAAAAGAGTGGGCAGAAATGGTGCCTTCAGAGTTGCAAAAAGTGAATGCACATGCCTAGGCCTTCACCTCCCAGAGGAGGGCTTGCATTTTATCTTTAATCAAAACAAACAAAAAAAGGGCAGATTTCTAAGCTAAATAAGAAGCACATATAGAGGTTCCTGGGATGACACTCACTTGGGAATAAACTTGTCTTTCTATGTCATGACAAGGTAGAGTCAACTAAGAAAAAGGACCACAGCCCTCCCACCTTGGTCCCCTGGACCTTGAATAGGCACTACCAATTCCCTGGGCCTTACTATTTCCAATGCAAGAGGGGTGGCATGCTGTCCAAGCTTGTGTGGGAGATGCTGTGGGATGGAAATGATGGCTCCTGACATTGCTTGACCTTGAGATCTTCTCCATGGCCCCTTCTTCAAGTCTGGGGCTCTCCTCCTACATATTCAAATCAGATTCTTTGCTAGTGAGAGGAAGAGCTTTGATCTCCAGGAAATTTTGCCTGCCTTTCCAAATCTACATCCTGCACAGCATCAAAGTCCTGGTTGGAAAATTTGGGTCCTCACACTAATGTCACTGTCAGCTCGCTGTGTTTCTAGTTTCCTAATTTGTTACCTTGTCCATTTTCACCAGGGATTATTAATATGAGTTTTATGTGGTGTGGAAATAGATGATCAATTTTTTGTTTATACAAATCCCTAAAAGCATTAGGCATTCATTAAGAGACAAATGTATGAGGGAGTTATAAAAAATAGTTACTATAGTCCCAGGGATGGGCTTCTCTAATTTTCTATTTTTTAACAAAGAAAAAAAAGGGAAGTTGATATCATAGCTAAGGCAATGCCTGGCTTAGGTGCTGACCTTTCCTACCCCTGAGGTCCCTCCTTGGTTCCTCAGACTGTGACCTGCATAGAAAGCATTGCCATTTCATTTGTAGCTGATTAAGATGGAGTCATCCTGGAGCAGGCTGGACCCTTAATCCAACATGATTGGGGACCTTTTTAAAAAAGAAATTTGGACACAGATTTAGACATACACATCGAGGGGGTGCCATGTGGGCCCTGAACACTGCACATCCAGCCAAGGAACTACCAGGCGCTAGGAGAGAAGCTGAGGCAGACCCTTCACTGGAGCTTCCAGATGGAGCAGGGCCCTGCTGAGGCCTTGTCTTCCACCTCTGGTCTCCAGAACTTTGAGATGCTATTCACTGCTCTAGCCAACCTATACGAGGCTCCCAGGAACCTCGACACCTCTCTGGGCCATCACCACATCTTCATGCCCAACCGATCTGTTTTGTTTGGTGACCAGGAATTCTTTTACCCACATGTCTTTAGGGACCAACTGGAGCTGCCCTCAGAGGTCAGCCTGCTACATTCTCTGCTGTAGAGAGGCACATGTGTGGTCAGGGACTTTGATCCAAACTCTGGGCACTTATTATTATAGTGTGACTTGGAGAACACAGCATGTCCTAAGCCCCAGTTTCTTTATCTGGGAAAGTGGATGCCAGCTTCTTTCTCACAGGGTTGTCATGAGCAATGGGTGACATAATGCTGAGAAGAGCTTTAGCAGATGGCCAGGTGCAGAAATGCATTCAATGAAATGCAGCTGTTTTAAGTACGCTCCTCTCTCCTTGAGGTGTAAAGAGCATCATTTTTTTCCCTCTACTTCTCATTTATTGGATTTATTAGGACGCTGATTTACTTCCTCTTAAGTAAAATTTTGAGTTGATATTGGTAGCTGATGTTAATTATCAATCAAGTGTACTCCTTAATCTAAAGTCAAGGGGGATCCAGGCTGTTTTTACTTTGTTGCTCAGCCATTCCTGGGTGCAGCATCCCTTCATTCTCAGGTGGTGGCCACAATGCTGGTATGGGGAGTGGAAGAATAGGGTCAAACCTTGCAAGAGGCCTGCCATAGTCCACCAGCTAGAATATAGTATAGTGGCCAGTGCTGATCACCAAGGCCCTAATCCTCAAAAGCCCATGAGAAGTGTGTGTCCTACTAGGAACAAGAATGAAGGGAAAAGGAACTGGAGGTAGCTGCCTGTCTGCACCTCAGCTACATATGAGCAC
This sequence comes from Callospermophilus lateralis, assembly GCF_048772815.1. Taxonomy (NCBI): domain Eukaryota; kingdom Metazoa; phylum Chordata; class Mammalia; order Rodentia; family Sciuridae; genus Callospermophilus; species Callospermophilus lateralis. The sequence goes on along the minus strand of NC_135315.1, from coordinate 89,275,759 downwards.
AGAGATGACCATCCATAAAATGTGTAGAAGCAATGAATATCACTGACTCCTAGGGGTGTGGCCTGAGCACTGGCCAGGTGAGAAGGTGTCCCACCAAGTCATCGTCCACCAACCACAGGGGACTGAGAAATGAGTGGGCACTGGGACCTCCCCAGCCTTAATGGGTTTTCCCACTCAGTGGCTGCTGCTGTAGAGTTTTCTGTAATGTGGGACAGATGGCACTCTGGGGAAGCAGGTGAGATCACTCAGCCTAACTGCTTATTGTGCAACCCCTCCCCACCCTGGCTCCCAAATTATAAAATTACAGGAGGGGTGAAAATTGAGGTGGAGTGGGTTGGTGTGTAGGATGGTGACACAAAACACAGAGGGCAGTGGCCAGCACACTGGGCCTGGGCTTCCATGTGTCTCTCCTGTCAACCTGGGTGTCTTAAAGGACAAGAAAAGCTATTCTGTGGTGGGAAAAAAGTGTTTGGAAAAGCAGTATCTGTGCTCCTACAGTACATACTACATTTATGTCTATCAATCATCAATAAAACCCGAGTTGAATGCTAAAATATTAATGACTTCTCCTTTTGGTAGAAATATGTTTTTATTTTAAATATGTTGAGGTACTAAGTAAGTGGGAGAAATACATTTCTGAGTGAGATATCATATTGGACTAAGTAACTGGATAGCTTATCTGTCAAAGACCTATGTCAAAAAGAAGAAAACTTGAAAAAACCCACATTCAGCTGTCAGGTTGAAATGTTTAATAGGCTGCAAGGTGCTATAGAATAAATAAAGTAGGAAGTATTGGGGTAATTTTCAGCTTTGGGTAAATTTTTGAATTTGGGTTAAAAAATTTAGATAGAAATATACTTCTACTATATGAGTAATTGTGTAGTTATATGATTAAATTTCTTCTAGATTTACCAGTATTTAAAGAACAACCACAGAGAGAGATAAATCAGTAGAGATGGGGAGAGAAGCAAATATTATCTGCTATCCTCTGAGGGTGGGTACGATTGTGTGATTGTAACAGGGGACCTGTTGCAACAGAGTCACCCATAGGAGTATTGGCCCAGGACCTTGTGAAAGAGGCCAACTGGCCAGAGCAGGAAACCATAACTGTAAGATACCATGTCATTCTGCCAGGAACAGAAGTCGAGGGGTCTTAAGAGGTATCTAGCCTTGGCAGAGAGAAGGACATGTCTGGACCCAGGAGATTTTGGCTGCAGATAAAGTAGCTTCTTCTCCTGAAGGTCCTGTAGAGAATCCAGGGCAGAATCCAGAAGAAAAGACTCAGTTTTAGTGCCTGTCATGTGTGTGGGATGCAAAGCCACCTTATTACAGTGCTAAGGAAATAAAACATGCACCATCTATGTCCTTCCCTTGGAACCAGAACCCTTAGCTGGTGCTGTGGTCCAAATGTCTGTGCCCTCAGGAAACTGGACAGTGCCCCAACCCACAACCATGCCCACCTGGGAGTTTTCTATTATTTCAAAGGCAGAGATTCCACAGGACTTTCTGAGCTCTCAGACCAACTCTGAGCACTGAATTAACACTCAATAAATACAGTATTGAGCCAGACTGTTTTAATAGCTGAAAATGTGGGTGGGAATCCTCTCCCTGCAAACCAGAAGAAATTAACTAGGGTGAACCTGAGAAAGAGGTGATTAGAAAGAGATCAAAGCAGGAGTGGAAAGCTCTCTTTTGGCCTGGGATTGTCAGCTGAGGCAGCCAGGAAGATGGGAAGGAGGCTTCACTCATGAGCACTCCCATGACCCATAGGGACTAGGACAAGGAATCTTCTGCATGAAGCAGAATATAAGGTCTTTCTAGTAATTTGTCCCTCCATTTACAAAGGTGCATTTAACTGGCCCAGTGTGGCTTTTGCCAGGAGCAGAATGGACCATGTCTAATGTAGAAGAGTATTTCTAATTTAGGTAAAGAAGTAGGGTGCTGTAAGGAAAGGGTAACTGTGCTGGGAACTGCAGGGAGACAGAGATAAGCCAAAAATCCCAAGATATTGGGTGCTAGTTGTTTAAAAAAATTCTCAAGTGAAAGCACCATGGTTTGAGGGGCCAGTGGTATCTATGTGCTGCACTTTAGCCACTCAGCACCACACAGAAGCCAAGGAATCACCACCCCCTTTGACCTTTGTCTTCAACATCAGCAGTACTTGAGTTTGTAGGAAAATATCACTGCATCTCAGTCTCAGTTAACTTGCCCTCACCATCTATCTGCCATAGATTGCTCTTCCTCATGGGATTGAGAAGAAAACTCCCAGATGTAGTGGGTTGTGACAGGAGCTAAGATGATGCCCCAACCACTGATGGCCTCATCTCTGAAATGGAATCCAGCTACACAAAACTGTTGACACACAGACATGCTTTCACATACAGGAGACAGAAGAGCTGAAGGGAAGCGGTGATGCGGAATGAGCATGCAAACTTACATCAACAAAGTGAGAAGGGACTCAGTTTTGGTATTCTCATCCCTGTACCACTTTTGTTTTAAGAGACAGGCCAGCACAGAGCAAGAGGCTCCAACCACCTTTGTCCAGCCACCTCTAACACAGGAACTGCTCACCCATCATATACCCCCAGATGCCTGATATCATCAATAACCAAAGCCAGAGGGCAATCAGTGGATCTGTCAAGGGACACCAAGGCCCCTTCTATTATGACTCCAGGCCTCACACTCCCAGAGAACTCTGACATCAAGAACTAAGCATTGTCCTTTAACTTCCCATCCTGGGGGCTTGGTAAACAGATCAGGTTGATAAGAGTGCATTCAAACTGGGGTCATGAAATCCTATCACCCTCATTCTGAATGTTCATTTTGCTGTATCTTTAGAAATCAAAGCCCTGCTGCACCCCCCACCCCCACACACACACGGCATCATTAATTTGAACTTGAGGCATTTATGATATGTATCATATTTATGATTTTGACTCATTGTTAGGTTAGAACTTTAAATCTTGGAAGAAAGAAAATAAAATGACTTTCAGATTTGCATGCACAAGAAGAAAGGGTTAAGCCCTAAGATAAGCTTTGAGGAGACATAAATACTGACAACACAGTTAGTATATTCCCCCATCTTAGGCCCCAGCCAGCCTGGCTGTGTGTAAGCAGTGATGGATGGGACCTGTAGGATTCCATGGTTATCCATGTTCCAAATGTTTTGCCCACTCAGAGTGGCCACCACCCAGTGTCATGTGCCCTGTGGGGTGAGCAGGGTCTGACCTCTTGAGCCATGAGCCCGTGAACCTCAACTGAGCCCATTTCCCTGTTTTCCTTTATTCTGGGGCATGGTAGCTCTTTAGGGCTTAATCACAACATGATTCTCACCCATTCTCTCAAAGATTCATTTTAGAAATCTTTGCTGAAAAACCAAGTATATTTAGGTCACATTTCAGGGTCTAAGAAGCCACAGGGGTGCCTGAACTCAAAAAGTATTTAGTTCACTGTAATAGATCTGAATTTGTGCTACATTGACTTGGAGGGGTGTCCTACAGTTGGGATGTAAGAACACAGACTCTGCTGCCAAGTCCAGCCTGCCCCTCATTGACTGTATGATCCCTGCATGTTGCTTACCCTCTCTGGGTACTACTTTTCCTATATGTGAGATGGCTACACCTACAAAACCCCACATCTTAGGGCCATTATGGAGACCAAATGAGGGGATAAATCCACAGCTTAGCCAGCTCACATAAAGTGACTGATAAACAGTGGCTGTGACACCATTCCCAAGGGGACACAGAGCCTCCATCCCTGATTGCAGAGGGGAGGGGCTGGTCTGGTTCCTGAGGCAGACACACTTGTGTCTTACCAATCTCTTCACTAGTACAAAGTCATTAAATGACAGGGCATGCTTAGAAAATCATTGTTTTGCATTTTTAGCCATTATTTCCCCAAATGCCTTTTTCATTTACATTGTCAATCTCCATGTTTAAGTGGGGTTGTTTTAACGTACAACTGCACTTAACAGGCTGCTAATATAGTGCAGCTCAGAGCAGTGATACTGTGCTCATGTCCATAATGAAAAAAAATGTGTATTGTTCCTCATTTTCCATTATTTTTTTTTATGCAATTATAGAAATTTGATAACAGGCTTTACAAAATAGTATTGGTAATCTTGGTCCTAAATAAGTAACCAATAGCTAATTAGAATATAATGCAATTTTTTAAGAGAAGTCACTAATATAACTTTATTGACAATTATTTGCCCAGCACAGTCTTCCTAGAATTTGCATCATCTTGAATCACTGTGCTTTATATTTTCAGAAATCAACAAGATAAATCTAGGACATAGAAATTTAACTTTTGATATAAATTCAAAAGGTCTGACTGGCTACATAATGGATGTTTGGAAAGAAATGAAAAAAGTGCTGATGTAATGAGCAAATATCAAAATCAAAAATAAAATCCAGAGTTTATTTTTATTTTATTTATTGTGGACACTTAAGGTGTGAAGTACAATGCTTTGCTATTCCTAATGCAGAGGTTTCCACAGTCAGTCAGGTGAACACCCCCTCCTCTCACACAGCACCTAAAATCATTTTTTCTGAGAATAAATTCCTGCTGTGACACAATGAACACCTGCATTTCCTCACTCAGGGCAGAGAAGTAGTGTTCAGGTGTGCAGACCACAGCATGGGTTCCACAAAGAAAGGCTGGGAACAGAGGAGAAGGGTGGACAGAGGAGAAGTCCAAAGCTGGGGCATTTTGGAGAAGAAGATGTGGATTAAATAAGAGGTTTGGAGAAAGGAGATAAACCCTCTTGGTTAAGAGAGTCCCTGAGATAAAGCAGGTGGTTGGGGCATTCGGACATTGCCACCAGACAGTAAAAGCAGAATTTGCTGGAAGTTTTTTGGATGATTTGTGTGATGGCAGCAGCTTTTTGCCTGGGGTGAGTCTGCTCTAGAGAGAGGGGACACAGTTGTGAGAATCACTGAGTGACTGGCACCCTGTCCCACTGTACACAACACTCCCAGGAATAAATGGCCATATGCAGGGTTCAGGCTGTGCACATGACCTCCTCAGTGGCAGGGGCAGGCCCATGGTTCTTAGGCTGCACCTAGACATCTGTTTATGGCTCAACCAAAATGAGATTCACTACTTGCATTGGCTGGGTCTTGCCATCTGAAGACAGAGGTGGCATTGTGGACCATGGCACTATTCAGAGACTGGAGAGCACAGGTGGCACCAGGGAAAGGAGTCTGACAGCCTGAGTTGGGCAGTGCGCTCCCTAGTTTGTCCCAAGTTTTGGAAGACATAAGGCCCAAGAGACCCTGTGAGTGGCCTTTCATTCTGTGCTCATTGGTGTTTTTAGAGAAGGTGTCCCTGGGCACAACTGCCATCAGCAGCCTTGCCTCACCTTTGCTAACTGGCACCACTCTGTGCCCAGTGCTTTGTGTGCATTTCGGTTTTGGTCCAGGACTGTTTCTCAAACCCGGCCATGTGACTTGAGGCACTATTAAAAATCATCAAGCCCAGGATTTGTCCCTACAGACTGATTCTGCAATGAGCCCCAGTGGTCAGCTTCATTGTCACACTGCTGGTTGTGGCCATGAGCAATCAGGGTGGAGACCCCCTGGCTCAGTGCTGATGTCTTTGTGGGGAAGACCCATAGTATGGACAAGAGTTTGTGACTGGCCATGGAGGAGCCTAACCACATGGACATGTGACAAGCATGAGGACTTGAGACACACTTCCAAGTGGCCATTTTCTCAGAGTATCCTCATGAACATATCACCATGTGTGACTGGTGGTGGTTGGTCCTTCCAAGTCAGGGCCTGGGGTGCATTCCTAGTGATGAATAAATATTCTGATTACTGGGTTGTACTGTGAAATGGGAGGGTGAATGGTGGCTCTGGCAACATTCAACAATGGGACAACAAAGGCAGAATATCGGTGGGCTCCAATCTCCATTTGGCCACACTTCAGCCCTGTGTGAGGACATAGAAAATGACAAGTTCATCAGACAGAGCTCTAATCTCTAGGGTATACAAAGAACTCAAAAAGTTAAACACCAAAAACCAAATAACCCAATCAACAAATGGGCCAAGGACCTGAACAGACACTTCTCAGAAGAGGATATACAATCAGTCAACAAATACATAAAAAATGCTCAACATCTCTAGCAATCAGAGAAATGCACATTAAAACCACCCTAAGATACCATCTTACTTCCATTATGAAGTCAAACAACAACAAGTGCTGGCGAGGATGTGGGAAAAAGGTACACTCATTCATTGCTGGTGGGATTGCAAATTGGTGCAGCCAATTTAGAAAGCAGTATGGAGATTCCTTGGAAAGCTGGGAATGGGACCACCATTTGATCCTGCTATTCCTCTTCTCAGACTATACCCAAAATACCTAAAAAGAACATACTACAGGGACACAGCTACATCAATGTTTATAGCAGCAGAATTCACAATAGCTAGACTGTGTAGCCAACCTAGATGCCCTTCAATAGATGAATGGATAAAGAAAATGTGGCATTTATACACAATAAATAATAAGCAATAAAAAATAACAAGATCATGGAATTCACAGGGAAATGGATGGCATTAGGGCAGATTATGCTAAGTGAAGTTGGACAATCCTCCCCCCAAAAAATGCCAAATATCTTTTCTGATATAAGAGGGGGTGACTCAAAATGGGATAGGGAGGAAGAGCATGAGAAGAAGATTACCTCTAGATAGGGAAGAGAGGGGGAAGGGAAAGGAAGGGAGAAGGAGAATTGCATGGAAGATGGAAGGAGACCTTCATCGTTCTACAAAATACATGTATGATGATGTGAGGGGGAAAAAAAGAATCGCATCACCTTAAATTGGGCACAAAGAAGTGATGGGAGAGGAGGGGAGGGGAAGGGGGAAAGGAAGGACAGTATAATTAAATAAATATTATTATTGCTGTATGTATATATGTGACTGCATGACCAATGTGATTCTGCAACCTGTATACTTGGATTAATGAGAAATTATATCCCATCTGATTCAAATGTATTGTACTGTCATGTGTAACTAATTAAAACAAACAAAAAAATTATGAGTTCTCTTAACTTAAAAAGCTTCTGTTCTAGGCTTCCTCTTGCCTCTCATGGCCACGATGCATAGGTGCTTGAGACACTTATGATGGATGGGTTGTTGCTATTTTACAAAACAGCACAACCATCAGCACTGTCAGATTTGAGAATATTCCTGCTACCTCATTAACTGTCACTCCTGGGCCTCCCTGACCCTCAGCCCCACAACTTCTGTTCTGTCTGCATGGATTTTTATCACAGAGGGCACTTCTGTGGCAAGCACGTGGCCATCTGTGGGTGGCTGTTTTCCTTCAGTGCAACATTTCCAAAGGTCACTATGTTTTTCTACATTATGGTCTTGCCATTTTCTGTCACCTGGATGACCTGGTGAGACTCAGCACCACACCAGTGGGTGTGCCCAAAGACCACCTCTGGGTGAGATGAAGAATGCTGACTTGAACATTTGTTTTCAGTTCTGTTGAGGAGCTGGTGAGAAGTGGCCCTTTCAGGTCATAGGGTAACATTATGTTTAGCTTTTTGAGGAATTGCCAAAATGTTTTCCAAAGTAATTGCAGAATTTGACATTCCACCTGCAGCCCTGAGGGCCCCCATTGCTTCCCACCTCCCCACACCTCGGTTGCCAGGTGTCAGATACCAGGCTCCCTCAGAGGCATAAAGTGGTTTTCATCATGGTTTCCTCTGGTAACTAACAAGCTGAACTCACATAGTCATGATCAGCTTCATGTATTTTTAAGAAAAAGGCCTATTCAGAAGATTTGCTGTTTGCAGCCAGGTTGTCTTTGATTGTTGATGGGTCATGGCACTCTTTACATATTCTGGATATAAATCCTTTGTCAGATATGTGGTTTTCAGGTATTTTCTCCCCAATGAAAATTCTCCATTATACTCACAAAATTTCAGGAACAGACCTGCGGGCACTGCCTGAGAGATGAGGGAGGAGTGCCTAGGACACACAACACATGGGCCTTGACCAGCCAAGAGGAAAGGGAAGTTGGAAGAAGCAGATGGGCAGAAAGAGACAGTAAGGAATTAATCACATTTGGTTAAAACCATGGGAGTCAGAGTCCCCCAAATAAGCCATAAATTAGAAATACCGGGGCAACAAGTAACTTTGGGGAGTAGAGGATGAAGAGGGCTTCTCTGATTCCAGAGGTAGATGTTTCCAGATGCTCTTTCAGTTTCTAGAAATTCAGTTTTGGGTCATTGAAGATTCCTTGCATCTCTCTTTGGCTGGGTTCATAGGGCCAGTAGGGCATAGCAGAGTGACTGGAGAGGTCATTAATACTTATGTAGATTCTTTCCTGGAATAAGGCATCAAATGAAAAAGTCCCTGTCCTCATAGTGCTTACAGTCTAGCTGGGACATCATAGTGTAAGTGCTAGAGAACTTAAATATAGGTGTAAAATGAGAATTAGGCAGCCTGGGGCTGTAGAAAGGGAGGGGCTTATAGATTTAGGTAAGTGGCATTTGCCAGTCTGACAAAGGAACACCTGAAAGAAGCCTGACAGGTGAAGGACTGAGCCTGGATCTCAGGGGGAACTTCCTGTGCAAATGTACTGAGGTGGGCCTGGTGCATAGCTGGAAAGTAGGGAGGTGAGCATGGCTGGTGGCTGAGCAAGGCCATGTGGGGTGGGGAGAGCTGCAGGGCTTCCCAGGGTCTGTGAGGACCATGGTCTCTCTCCAGGTGGAATGGACGTGCGGGCATTGAACAGTTCCTCATTGAACAATGAGGCCAGGCATGGTGTCTGCTGTCACCAGGTTCCTCTGGCTATGGAAGGAGAGCAAAATGCAGGATGCAGGACTAGGTGCAGAGCAGAAAGGGCCATCGGGAGTCCTGTGCAATGGCTGGAGAGATAGTCTGGTGGCCATGGAGGATGCAGCAAGTTTCAAGAGATGACACATGGGATGGGGGCACAGAGTCAGAGGTGATTCCAGTCTTCTACCCAAGTGACTCACAGATGGACTTGTGTTTAATTGAATGGAGAAGGTCTGGGAAAGGAATGTGTGTGTCTGTGTGTGTGTGTGTGTGTGCATGCACACGCACATGCGTCCATCCACCATTCAGCTTCTGACAGGCTCACTGGGGAGGGTCCATTCGCCATCCATCATGATCAGGGGTGGGTGGTGTGGTGTAACTCGTCCTGTGACACCCACTCAGTTGTGATGACTCTGTCTTGGTGAAGGAGAGCAGAAACTTCCCATGACTGGCAGGATGGTAGTGAGCTGCACAGGCCTGGGACCCTAAAGCTAATGACCTTGCACTCAAGTGCTCTGCGCGTCAGCCATCCATGCCTCCTGAAATTCCTGGTACCCCATAGGTCTTGGCCCCTCCCTCCTTCTCTTTCTTCTTCCTTGCTCTGGGGAAAGGTCAGAGCCCAGGTGACTCAGGGCCTCTTCCCATCCTCTGGCACCTGCCTCTTCATTGACACTGGGTCTCACTGCCATGAGTGATGAATGGCCCAGAAGTGTCACAACTTGGTGGCTTTTAGTACAGTGTGTGCTAGCAGCTACCACTCATCCTACCTGTGCCTGCCATGCCCCCTTCAAATGCCAAAGCAAACTTTCTCCACCAGTGTGCCCTCTCCCCAACCAGAAGGCCAGCTAGGCACAGCTCCCTCAGGGGTTCAGACCTGGCACTTCCAGGACCCTCTTTTGATGTGAGCATGGCTGGGATCAAATGAGTGGCCCCAGGTGACCACAGAGTGGGGGACAAGGGACCCAGGAGGAGGTGGGATTTTGAGCTGGTCACATCAGGCAGGGTCTCACTGCCACTTGGGGGCTCTGCTGACCAACATTGATTCCTGGGGCAGTAGTATTGTGGGGGCATCCTGAGAAGGTGGCACAGGGCTGATTGGCCATGCTGAATATCTGCTCTGGTAGAGGCCTGGGGCCACTGGGGGCTGGCACAATTGCCAGGGATGGTGGCTGTGGCCAGGTTGTGCCCACACATGACTCTGCTGACTGATGCTGGCTGGTGTGCAGGTGGTGGTGGTGCTGTGCCATCTGTCTGCACAGACACTCATGTCCACTGAGCCTGGTGATGGAGGTGCCTTGAGGAGCCTTCAATAACCATTTGGTTTCTGGTCAGTGACCTCAGATGTCTCCAGCCTGTCTATGCAGCTGGACTCAGCTGGGCATGGCTTCTTCTGATGAGAAGTGAGGCATGAGCGACTTGAACATCACCCACCCTGTCAGGTGTGGGTGGTTGGAAAAGAAACAGGCCAGCTGCCCTGGGACATCTGGCACAGACAACTACTCCTAAAGACATAGCCCCAGTTCTTCCTTCAAGGTCACTCATTATTAAAAGTCCAAAAGTAGTTATGGCCAACATTTCCAGATTACCTCCCATGTCCAGGCACAGTGCTTGATATTTAAAAAGGCATTTGATTTGCTGATTCTTACACCCTCTTTTCTCTTTCTCCTTTTTCTTGCCTTGAAATAGCTATGATGGTGAGAGCTTCAGCAGCCAACTTGTGACTGTGAGCCAAAGGACTGAAGAATCAAAAGCCTTACTGTAGACATTATTGAGTCCTGGGCCAATGTTAAAATGATCTATTCTCAAGCTTCTCAGTATATAAAGAATATAAGTGTTTGTTATTTGAGGTCCTGTGGTCATGCTCTATTATCTATAGCAAAACACACCTTAACTAAAACAAAAATATTAAATTATTTGATCCTTAAATGGACCCCTAGTTTCAAAGGAGAAAATGGATTCTGTTTGGGGGAGGATTTAATTGATAAGTAGGAACCATTGTTTGTCCCCAGGTAAGATCTTTTCTATTTGGGTAATGTCATCTCTATCTTATGTGTTCGCCTCAGGGAATACACCTTTAATATTGCATGCTGTGGATTATTTATAAAATGAGCATAAATCACCCCAAATCCTACCTCTCAGAGATAAGCATTGAATATATATTTTGGGGGAATAATTTTAAAAATAAGTTTTCTTATACTAAGCTTAGTATAGTTGAGGCCATAAATTGCACATGCACACACACTGGTGCACAGACACTTATCTCTCAAAAATCTGTCACAGTGGACAACGTGCCATTTATATTCATGTCCAAATTGCCACAGATTCTAGTCTCTGGCCACTCAAGTGAGAACTCAGGCTCTTCAAAAAGTCTCTGTTATTTTTTTTTCCTGTGAAACCCCAGTGACATGTCACCAGCCCTTCCTCATCCCAGTGGCATGTTCCTCCCCTGGGTACCAATAGTCTTCTGCCTGAGCAGGCTCCAGGGGCCCCGCAGCATGGGAAATCCCCAGTGACCATGCTCTTCCCAGAACTTCCCAGGCCACCCTCAGCAGCATCCCAAATGGTACTGTGTCCCTGTGTTCCTCCCACTGCCGATGCCTCTGCAAAGATGGTTTCTCTATTCTTCCTGTTGCTCCAGTTGTCACCCCCTGGCTTCCTGTGGTCCATTACTTCATCTTACCCCACATCCACCAAGTCTGGAAATCCTTTGACTTCACTCTCAAATCTGTCCAGATTCTGACCCATGAGGCTGATCAATGACCTCCCCAAACCTGTCACCATACTTGGGACCTGGAAACATGTCATCTCCCACAGACAAGGGGCTTTGAGGATGTGGCTAAGAATCCTGGGTTACCTGGGGGCTCACAGTGGGCCTCAGAAGAGGGCAGCAGCAAGACCAGAGCCAGAAAAAAAGGTGAGATGATGATAACAGAGGAAATGGGGTGGCAGGGACAAGATGACAGAGAGGAATCTGAAGATGAGACCCCGCTGCTTTGCAGATGGAAGAAGGGTCTGCCAGGCAGAGCTTAGGCAGCCTCAAAAGCAGGAAAAACTCAGGGAATGGTCCCACTCTGGAGTCTGGGGAGGGAGAACAGCCCCACACACATCATCTCAAGAGTCCTGACCTCCAGCTCTGGGAGAAGAAATTCCTGCTGTTCAGCCGGGAGCTTGTCTGATTGGTTATGGCAGCAGCAGAAAAGGGGTCCACCTCTCACCCGGCCAGCTGCCCCCTAGGCCCTGCAGGAGCCTCATGACTCCACTTCCTGGCCAACCTCTGCTCCTGAGGCCTATGTTCAGATGGAGTGGACCCTTAGGACTTATGGGTTCCATCATGAGTGTCCTCTGCTCAAACCCAGCAAGCCCCCCACTCTCCTCCTGTGGAAGGCAACACTGTCCTTGTCCGCAGAGTGCTGCTCCAGAGGGTCACAACTGTCCCTCCACTTGCCCCTCCTCTGCCCCTCCATCTGTCCCTCCTCTGCCCCTCCACCTGCTCCTCTTCTGCCCCTTATTTGCCCCTCCACCTGCCCTTCCTCTGCCCTTTCACATGCCCCTTCACCTGCCCCTATACCTGCTCCTTTTATGCCCCTCCTTTGCCACTCTACCTGCCCCTCTACCTGCCCCTCCACCTTCTCCTCCACCTGCTCCTTTTATGCCCCTCCTTTGCCACTCCACCTGCCCTTCCTCTGCCCTTTCACATGCCCCTTCACCTGCCCCTACACCTGCTGCTCTTCTGCCTCTCCACTTGCACCTCCACCTGCCCTTCCTCTGCCCTTCCTCTGCCCCTTCACTTGCCCCTACACCTGCACTCCCTCTGCCCCTTCTCCTGCCCTTGAACTGCCTCTTCCTCTGTCCCTCCACCTGCCCCTCCACTGCCCCTCCACCTGTCCCTCCTCTTGTCCTTCTTCTGCCTCTCCACCTGCTCCTCCACCTGCCCTTCTTCAGTCCTCTACCCTCCTCCCTCTGCCCCTCCACCTGCCCTTCCTCTGTCCCTCCACCATCTGCACCAGCCACGTGGTTTCCAGAGGCTTCCCAGAGCATATAAGGGCCTCTTCCATCCCAGTCTTGGAGCCAGCCATGCCCTCTGCATGATGGACATATTTCTCACACAGAAGCCAGCTTCTGCTGACACGCCAACTTTTCCATCAAGTTTGTCTCCATCTGCTATTTCTGTTCTCTCAATGCCAATGCCCCTGCCCCGTCTCTCTCCCCACTCTCGTGGTACTTTTCACTAACATCCCTTATAATTAGCTTACTCATTAGCATTCTGTCCCCCATAAGAATTTCAACCTCACAGGATAGGGACCATGGCTTTTTACCTGCATGTTCCCACAAATGAATGGAAGGAGGGCAGCCCACAGTGTTCCTGTGGCCACCAGGGCTCCAGGAAGACTGTCTATTAGTTTTATTGAAATAACCAGCTTCCTGAAAGAAATCAGTGTGATTGGTGACTTAGATTGGTGACTTAGAGCATCACCCAGGTCCGCTGTACTCTCAGCTGTTCCTGAGTGATTAGACAGTGGGTGCCCCTCTCCTCTAAACAGAGACACTAGTCCAATAGGAGGCTGGGTGGGAGCCCTATGCCAGGCTCTCACTGTTCTCACCATCTTCCCTACGTCACTGATCAGCAGCCCCCAGTAAAAAGTCGAACCCACGACATGCATGTGAGGGCAGCTGCAAGGGTTCCTCCTGGTTGCCGCTGGGCATGTGTGAAATACAAAATACAAAAAAAGGGCTGGAGATGTGGCTCATGGGTGGAGAAACACTGGGTTCAATCCCCAAGACTGAAAAAAAAAAAACAACAATGGTTGCTGTGGCTGAGAGGCCAGCAGAGCCGCAGAGGCTGGTGGTGTTGGAAACGGGGAGGTCAGTGCCAGTGGACAAGGCCCTCGCAGAGAGGAGGCCAGAGAGCAGCTGGGCCATGGCCAGGTGGTCCATGAGGCCATCACCTTTGGGTGGAGAGGAGGGAGGGTGGGGGAGGGCCCAGGTGGCAGGTGCCCGGGGCAGGAGGAGCTCCCACTGCAGCTGTGCCTCGTCCTGGATGGAGGGCTGCCTCTGGTCTCCCTAGGGCTCTCTGCCATTTTCTCAGCTCTTCCTTTGCCACTGGGTAGCAGCCACAGTGAGGAGGGCTGTGTCTACAAAGTCAGCTGGTAGACCAGGTTGTCCTGTGGGCTCTCATTTGGTGACTTTTCCTGAAAAAAGCAACCACATGAAAAGCCACAGTTGCAAATTCTAGGTTGCTTTTGAGTCCTTGGTAGGGACAGTGGCAATTTTGAGAGACATCTTCAGCATTTGAATCTTGTCCCCAGGCCCCCCAGCCCCCTTACTGAGGACCAAACCCAGGGTCACTTGACCCCTGAGCCCCGTCCACAGCCCTTTTTATATTTTATTTAAATACAGGGTCTCGTTGAGCTGCTTAGGGCCTTGCAAAGTAGCTGAGGCTGGCCTCCACATTGTGATCCTTCTGCCTCAGCCTCCCGAGTTGCTGGGGTGACAGGTTTGGACTACTGCATCTGGCAGCCTTTCAGTTTGGACTAGTCACACTACCCTAGCAGGGACTAGGTCCCGTAGCATTAGTGGAGGGAGGGGTGTTAGCAGATGATGCTCCAGGGACCTTGTGCGGCCTCCTGAGGTTCTGGTCTCAGTCATGGGCAAGCCTGGTGGCCAGCTTCCGGGCTCTGTGGTGCCCTGGGGCTGACTGCCTGCCCTCCCCCAGGTCCATCCCCATGGTGGGGGCCTTCGGGGCCTGTGCATCGCGGACCTCTCAGTCCTGGCTGACTTCCAGGGTGCCCTCAGTGGTGGGATCGGGATCCTGCTGGTGGTCACCTTCATCTCTCAGTCCTTCTAGATCTTCATCCAGGAGCAGAGCGAGGTGGGCAGCATGGGGGCCCTGCTTTTCTGAGAGCCACGCCTGCCCAAGGACCAGGGAGGATGCCGTGCAGTGCCTCGGAAGGCAGTGGTGGACGGGGGCAGGGGTGCTGTGGCGCATGGGGCTCCTCTCCTCCTCTGGCTTTGGCCGCTCCAGCCATGGCAGAGATGGGGAGCGCTGTCCCCATTTTCTGTCTGACTTTGGTTTTGGCCTCCTCTCCTGCCCTCAGTGATGTGTGCAGCCAAAGTGGCATCCCTGATTCCCACAAAGGTAGCTTTTTGACTCTGGTTGGAAGCACAAAATCTGTGTGTGTGGCCTTAGTGTGGTTGGGCGTCGAGTTGAACCTCCTCTGGGGATATGGACAGCGTCAGCTGCATGTCCCCATCGTCACCAGCAGTGCACTCTCTGCATGCAGACTCTTCCTGTGGGGGGCATTGTGTCCTCTGGGCTCAGGACGACACAGCTCTCTGCCCAGCTGTGGGTGGCTGCTCTGCCACCAAGTGTCCAGATGGGCCTTGTGCTGGGGCAGAGCCAGGACTGCCATCCCTGCCACCTCGTGGACACCTCATGGCCAGGCAGCTTTGTCCTTATCTGGGGGAGACCTGGGGTCACCACCTCCAACCTCTGCTGGCCGAGCTTGGGGCTTTCAGGGGACCACCCCCAGCCGCATCCAATTGCCCAGACTCTATCAGCCTTGGTTGTCCTCACTGCGCAGCTGCCCCTGCGCCCCTGGGAAGGGACGTCTTCTGTCTCTCCCTGTGTTTCTAGAATGTTCTGACTGCACTTAGGGACCAAATGCAAGTAAGGGACCAGCTCTCTCTGCCTCCATTCTAGAAGCATTAAAGCCTGGATGAGAAGCAAATAGACCATAATCAGGAAAGGTCTAGCAGTTTCCATGAGCCCAGAACATGTGCATGCCTGTAGGGTATGACTTGCTGCACGTTTCCTGTCTTGGGGCCACATATGTGGCTGGGATGGAGCCTGGCAATCAGCCAGGAGGCAGTGCTGTGGGTAGTGACGGAAAAAACAGACCACCTCCAGGAAGGTCCAGGACTCTTCTGCTCTCATGGACATCTCATTCCTTCTTTTACAGACCATGAGATGGGTGGACATGTGAACTCACTCCACCCCTCTGACCTTTATCCTGATTGGCTCCTGTGCAGTATATTACCTGTGTGTACTTCCTCAATAAATGAGATCCTGCTTTGACTGGTTTCCCTGGCACGTCTGATTGTCCTCCAGTGAGGGAGGGCTGGGTGTGGGCAGCCAGTCGACCTTTTCCTCTCTTGGCTCATCCTAGTCAGGGCATGTTTTCCCCATTTCTCCCATAGATCAGCAGAAAATGGGGGGCTAAAAACCCTGACACATGCCCTCTCCACTCAATTCTGAAAAGAATCGTGCCTACAAAGACTTGGTCAAGAGCCTTCATAACCCCAGCCCCATGGTGCACACCTTTAATCCCAGTAACTTGGGAGTCTGAGGAAGGAGAATTGCAAGTTCAAGGCCAGCCTCAGCAACTTAGAAAAACTCTGTCTCAAAAAATAGGGCTGTGATGTGGCTCTATGGTCGGCCACCCCTGGCTAAATCTCCAGTCACTACCAATTAAAAAGAATATTCTGAACACCGGGTGATGGCATGTATCCTGAGGTCTTCAGGGACTAAGGTATTACATGTGCAGTTCCAAAATGCAGAACACTGGAAGTGGCATGGACAGTGCAGAGGTTGATGGGATGACAGGGAGCGCCTTATGGTGGGTCTGGGGCTCAATAGCGATTCTTCAGCCTTGCACTTGATAAGTCTCAAAGTCAATGTCAGAAAGACACCTTGATCTGATTTGGGGGTCTCCAGAGAGGAGGCCTGGGGAGCTTGTGGTCAGGGACCAGAGGCAGAGGGTGGGCACTGCTGGGCAACTTCCACTGAGAACCCCTTCTGTGCCTTCCTGGGTTGTGGTCCCAGGGACTAAACCCAGGGGTGCCTACCCACCAACCGTCCCAGCCCTTTAGAGACAGGGCCTCGCTTAATTGCTGAGGCTGGCCTCCACCTGGCGAGCCTCCTGCCTCAGCCTCCTGAGGCACTGGGATGACAGACACACCCCACCGCACCAGGGTCCTTCGGACTGTCCAAGCAGTCCCCCTCCCCTATGCCAGCGAACACCTACTGCAGGCGTTATCTTTCCCTGATGTCTCCCCGTTGGGCGCCTCTCCAAGCTCTGCTCCTCTCCTGATGGAAAGCAGGCGGCAAAAAAGCTGGGCGAGCGTGGCCACGCCCCAGGGATGGGGAGTGGGCTGCACATGAGTGTAGGGGGGAAGTGGCTAGACACAGGGGCTGGGAATGGGCGGTGCAGAAACGGGGGCGTGGCTACGCTCCAAAGGGGTGGGAGGGGCATAGGCTGAGCAGGTGCAGGGGGAGCGTGGCTATGTCCCTGGGGGGGGGAATGGGAGGGGCTTAGGCGGAGCCAGGACTGCACTGTGCAAGTGCATTCGGCGGGGACGCTGCAGCCTCCTGGTTGCTGGCCATGCTTCGCTTTGAGGCGACAGCAGAGCCATAGGGAACCTCGAGGAGGTGACAGCGCATCTCTCCTTTGGGTCATGTGAGGCCCAGAAGACCCAGCCAAGGTCCACATCTCTTCCCTGCTTGCAGCTGGGCTCATCTAGGGAGGACCTGGCTGTCCCCCGCTCGGTGGCCGGCGCTGCTGCTGCTGCTGCGGGATGCCCTCGACCTCCCTGGCCCCCGGCAGGTCGTGCTGTGCTAGGGGCGACTAGAGCGGCTTGTTTGCAGGTACGCTGCCCAGGGGACAGGTCACCTCAGGGGTCTCCCCGGTCGCTGGAGGAATGTGTCGGAGTCGGGTGGGGTGCGCGGGAGCCCCGGGACCCTGGCAGCTTGTTGCCACCGCCACCGCGTCCCGAGTGCGACAAGTTCTTAGGTTGAAGAGTGCAGGTGGCTGGTGGCCAGAGCTGCCCCTAGGCTGCCGAGTGGGTGCCTTGGGTGTGGGATTCGCCTCTGGGGCAGAGACTGAACTGAACCCAGGGGCGCTGGCCACAGATGCACGTCCCAGCTCATTTTGACTTTTAAGACAGGGTCTTGCTAATTTCAGAGGCTGGCCTCAAATTTGCCATGCTCCGGCCTCAGCCTCCAGCCTGGGATGACAGGCGCCTGGCTTGGATCTGGGGTTCTCCAATGGCTGGGACAGTTGGAAAGGGGTCCGCAAGGGACAATGATGGTGGCCCTAGAGGCTGTCTGTTGCAGGCAGGGGTGATGTCTGGAAGCCTGCCTGGTTGTCACTGCGCTCCCGCCCCCACCCCTGCTGAGGTCCCTCTGGTCCTTATGTGAGCCTGGTGCAGGAGCCGAGCCCTAGGGGTCCCCTTGCTTTCCCAGGCCCACATCCACCCTGCATCCCCTGTGTTCCGAGTTCCGCACGACGTTCCTCCCCGTGGCTGCTGGTGTCCCAATTAATCAGGGGTGCAGACCTGCACGCAGGAGGCATGATGGTGATGGCGACAGGAAGTGACTGATCGGACAATTGGTGGGCACCCATTGGCCCATCTTATCGCACCGCCTATTGATCACGGCCTACCAGGGTGATGAGTACAACAGAGGCCCCCTGCACCCGGCCACCCAGCCACTGTCCTCCAAGTGGGAGGTGGCAGTTTGGTGAATCGCCCTCGGGAGGGAACAAGGCACCATGCTGACCAATGGGTGAGCGGGCAGAGGAGTGACTGCTGCCCTCCTTCCCTGGCTCTGCTTTCCTGAGGCCTGGGACTGAGGGAGGTCGCTGCTCCCTCCCCTCAGTGCAACCCTTGGACAACAGCCCAGGGTCTTTCTCCCAGTGGAGACACTGGGTGGAGCCAGTGACTTGCCTGGTCTGATCCTCTCAGCTCTGAGGCACTCTGCAGGCCTTGGGTTCTTATCCCCCAAATAGAGATTTTTCTTCTAAGCCATGACGCAGGGCTGTCAAAACTGAGTTCAGAGACAGATTTGCTCTTGGCCGCTAATGGAGCAGCTTAGGCTGCTGCGAAGCCTCAAGGCAACAGTGGATTCATGTTGAACTTATGTTTCCAGGGAGTAAAGTGGTAATGAGCCAGAGAAGGAAATAAAATTGGGGAAGAGCCGGGCGCAGTGGCACACACCTGTCATCCCAGCAGCGGAGGAGGCTGAGGCAGGAGGATCACAAGTTGGAGGCAAGCCTCAGCAACTTAGTAAGGGCCTAAGCAACTTAGCCAGGCCCTGTCACTAAATAAAAAATAAAAGTGTTGGGACGAGGCTCAGTGGTTAAGGGCCCCCGAGTTCAATCACCAGCATAAAAAAAAAAAATAAGTCCACAAAGGAGCAAGGGAGACCCACTGCCTGGTGTCAAAGTGGGCACCTTTCTGGGACCTCAAAGGAAGCAGATGCTGACCTCAGCAGGGCCAGAGCTCACAGTGTGGCCATGGCTTCTAAAGGGATTGAAGACTCAGGGCCGCGCAGTGGGGGGTTCTCAGAGCTGGGAGCAGGTCAGAGGCAGGGCCTCAACTTGGCTCTGGGCTCAGGCTTCGCCACGCATCCTCCCTGTGATCTCTGTCTTCTTTGGCTTCATCAACTGGCCCATCATGGACAGGATGTCTTGTCCCCCCTGTAGGAGAGAGGACTTTCTAAGGCAGCTACCAAAGCCTATCCTCCTGCCTCCTATGGGTCCCGGATGCCACTCAACTTGGAAACCTGAGGTGCACAGGCCCACCACAGCTCCTCTGGAAAGGATGAGAGGCTCCTGAACTCAGAGAGATCCCCTCGAGGTTTTCCCTGACCTGCAAGAATCAAGCAGAGTCGTGCGTGTGTGGTGGCATGTGTCTTTAAAAATCCTGGCAATTTGGGAGGCTGAGACAGGAGGACTGCAAGTTGAAGGCCAGTCTCAGAAACTTAGTGAGGTCCTGAGCAACTCAACAAGAACCTGTTTCTAAATAAAATATAAAAAGGGCTGCAGACAGAGCTCCATGGGTAAGCACCCCTGGGGTTTAAGCTTCAGTACAAAAAAATAAATAAATAAATAAATAAAAGCCTCCAGCCAGGTAGGAAGAAACTCCAATCCCTAGAGTCTCTGGCCTCTCCTGGGCAAAACTCCAAGGGACAAAAAGCCAAACCAGATTTCCAGCAGAAAGCTGATTCCTGGTGGGGAGGAGGAGGTCCCCTTCAGGATGAAGAGCAAACCTGACTCTCTGTCCAGCGGGGCCCAGAGCAGTGCCAGCTGGGAGCTGGAGGATTTGGAGCTCAGGCTCTGTAGAGGATGAAGCCTCTATGAGGCTGTCTGAAGCCCTGTGAAAGTCCTGCCAGGAACCCCCAGCCCGGGGTAGAGAGCAGCCCCCAGCAGGGTGGCAGGCGGCCAGGGGCAGACAATGCCAGAGATAGCTGTGACAGCATCTGGACATTAAGACAAAGGGGCTCAAGCTCATGTAGTGTTCATTGCTGAGCCTCCCAGAGGGCCTCCAGGAGGACAGAACAGCCCTGACCACTGGTTCCCAGAGTCTTGGGCATGCACTGGACCAGAAGGGCCTGTCCCTGGGGCCTGGTGTGGGCCACAACCAGGTCATGGAACATCCCATCCTAGATGACCTCCTTCTTCTTGTGCATGTCACCCTTGGTCAGGGCATGTCCTCCTCAGACTCCAGGGCTAAATTGGAGGCCTAGGAGTCACACCTGCCCTGCCTCTGCCAGCAGACCACAGGACACCCAGACCATAGAGAGCTCAGTGACATAAAGTTCCCCGCTGCCCACTGAGGGCCCCCTATGGTGCCCTCCACCTGCGCCCTGCAGTCTGGTGCCACGCTGGGCTCCCAGACCCACCCGGGCAACACTTGAGATATTCTGGAAGATTCTCTCCCCTTTCTTTTCACTCCTGATAAAGGAGGATCCAGGGGACTCACTGAAGCCAGGGGCCCAGGCCCTTCTAGGTGGTGATTTATGAGTGACATGAGGTCTGAGGCTCATCCATGAAACAGAGAGGTGCAGCTACCTTGGGAAGCAGCAGCAGATAGAGGAGGAGCCACCAGGTGCAGTCCCCAGGCTCAGGATTCAGGGAGGCACACCAGGGAGATAAAGGAAGATGGAAGACGCTGCCTGGTGCAGTGGGAAGGGACGAAGGCTGTCTGGTCCATGTCCACTACAATGTTTGTGTCTTGTACACTCTGCCTGCTGAAGTCACCAGGAGAGGAAGACAGAGAATATCCAAGGTGACTTAGGTAAAGGGACAGCTGCTGTCCTTCCCCCACCCACCCCCACTAAACAGAGTGATGCCCTGGTCACCCAGGTCTCCCTCTTTCAGACCCTCAGGCATGGTGCTGTGCCTGGGGAGCATGCCATCACAGCCCCACTGTTGGCCACTATGTAGATGACATCCCTGGCCTCCACTCGCTTCTTTTGCACACTGTCAAAAATGCTGGGGGTCCATTTAAAACCAAAGAAAACAAGACAAAGCGGGACTCGGACAACCGTGATGCACGTTCCACTTCCTTCTGACACCGAGGGAAGGCACCTTTCCATAAGAAACCTGAGGGGCCAGGCACAGCGGTGCACACCTGTCATCCCAGGGACTCCAGAGGCTGAGGCAGGAGGCCAGCCTCAGCAACTTAGCAAGGGGAGACTCTCTCAAAACAATACAATGCAAAATAAAAAGGCCAGACTTCTGGCTCCCTGCTTAAGCACTACACGTTGAGTTCACAGGACTAAACATGAGAGAGAGACAGACAGACAGACAGACACCTGAGGTAGCCAGTGACCCTAGGGGTGGGTGGGTTTCAGCGTATGTGGCAGGGCACAAGAGCCTGGACTGGGGGCTTAGCCCACCAGGAGGTGAACCTGAGGGTAACCATGTCTGCCTGCAGGGGACAAGAGAATGTCACCATTACTCTTCCTTGCCTTGCATTCAGGGGTTGCAAAGTGGTAGGAGCATTCTCACAGGGACCTTGCTGTCAATGGCCATGCCCCATGGCACCCCCAAGGATCACCACAAAAGCTCGAGTCCTTGGGTTAGGGACACCAGAGCTTCCTGCTTACCAACCTGAGGCTGCATTTGAAGTGGCCTATGATTCCAGCTCTCTGGGCCTTAGTCTCCTCCTCTATGTGATAGCACCCAGAAACACCCACAGAGGAGTCCAGCTCAGAAGGGGAAACATAAGTTGGAATCCTCCCAAACTGTCTGGGTCAGGAGGCTGAGGAAGGAGGATCATCAAGGTGGAGGCCAGTCTAGACCACATAGCTAGGCCCTGGGGCTAGGGCACAGTTCAGTGGCAGAGTGCTAGTTCACTACGGCCAGGGCCCTGGGTTTGAGCCCCAGGAAAACAAAAAAGCAAATCCTAGCACCCTCTGGTGTCGCGACCCCTTGCCCGCAAGGAAGACGCAACTCAGGAATCTTCTTTCAGCAGTTTATTCAGGCCTTGATTTAAGTATCTTATAGTGACTCACTTTCTTTCTTCTTCTTCCTCTGAGGGCCCAAGCACAGCCTAATAAAGCTTCCCACGTACCAATCTTAAGCTGCCGCGTGGGTCTTTTTTATAGGGTGGCAAGAGATAGCGCGCCAACTCTCCACAAAGGAATTTGATTTATCACAGGCCACAGTGGAAGCCGGCGCCATCTTCTAATGGCGGCCACAATTTACAACAATGGCTTACTACAGTTCCCCCTTCTAATTTATAAAACAATGCAGGCGAAAGTAGAGGTCCTATCCTACTGTGCAGAAGTGGCTGCAATGTATGGTTCAGTCCTAAGGAGGGCCCTTCCCCAGACCTGACCCCATATCAGCCGACGCCTTTTTTCGTAGGGCGGGGGTGTGGACGTCAAACCCACATGCAATAGGACATGCTTTCCTTGAGGTCCGTTGAGGGATCACTCAAGTGCAGTGCTTTGCCTCGCATCCTGCATCGTGATGAAGGTGGACGAAGGGGGACAGCTGAGGCTGTTCTGTGGCTGTACACAATGACAAACGAGTTGACAGCACCCTGAAAGAAAGGCACGGACTTTAAGGCGATAGAGAAGTATTAGTGTGGAAACCCACCTGCGTGCAATGGCAGCAAGACCGGCAGAGTGCAAGGGCTTTCCAACACTAAGAGAATAACGAGGAAAGACATGCCGATCCCAGTGCAATGTTATAATAACTTGGGGTGCAACGGCCATGTCAAAGATTTACTGTTTAAGCTGCGCAAGCCAGACTTGAGGTGAATTGCCACTTTCTAAAGCTGCAAGAGCTTGGATGATCATAGCCTTATCGTGAGCATTGCGGGCCTTGAGGCGACAGAGAAACCACAAACAGAGAAACATACCGAAGCAACACATTGCACCAAAAATGCCTACCCCCACCCACTCTTTAAAAAAGGAAAAAGCAGAAGATATCGAATCGGTGAATTGACCCAAAGTCACGGGATCAACACGGGTGTTATTCAAGACAGCTATCTGGGTTAGTTGAGACTGGATCATGTCTTCCGCTTCCATGGACCAATTTCCAGCCAAATATTCGCCAATGATGCGGGAAGCATTCCTGGAATCATTAAATCTGACAGAGGTTATGCATAAATGTGCACGTTGGTCAACACAACCCAAAAGTACTAAGTCAGCCAATTCTTCTACCTGAGTTTGGAGTAAATCTATTCTTTGGTTGGCAGCTAAAATCCCTGACAAAATATGTTGATTAATTGTATTTTGGGATTCAAGTATAGTGGAAGTTTGTTGGACAACTTGATTAATGGTGGCAGCAGTTTGTACTTGATTGGCCATAGCCATTCCGGCCGTAACCGCTGCAGCAGCAGATATCGCTACGGCTGTCACTATAGCCGCTGTGATCCCAAAATCTCTGCGGACTCTAAGTAGCTCAACAATAGGGAATTTATCAGGATCCGCAGTGACCGGGATTGGGACGAAAGTTGGAATTTTCATAACCACTGCTACAGTCCAGGAACCATTCCAACACTCAGATAAGAGACAGGTAGTATGAGAACAATCCAGCATCTCCGATGAGGTGGCCTCAGCCAAAAGGAATAAGAAAGGGGATTGGACACAGACCATTGCAGGAGGCAATGCGGCATTATACAACAGAGAGTTGAATGAAACAGATGTAAGTCTATTACCTTGTTCACTTTCCCTAACAGTACCAGAAATATTAGCCAGCCAACTTTTGGCTCCTAGCAACTGAGCCAATGCAGAAATATCGGCTGAAGCCCCCTTTTCATTGGAAATCAGCCACTGAAACCAGGACCAACCTACTCCTGTAGAGGAGCTGGCACTATTGTTAAAGTTATAAACATACCTCTTAAGAGAGGGGGAAAGAGAGAAACCTTTAGCAACCTGATGTTTCTCCCAAGAATGATCCTGACAAGGCGTAAATGTTGGGGGGAAACCAAGATTAGGGGAACAGTAAGGAGAGGCCTTAAAATGAGTGGCCTTATAAATACTACTAGAAGAAGGAGGCACTGGGATTAGTACCTCGGAGATAATAGCCAAGGTAGTTATGTTAAGAGCAGAGCTGCTGTTTGCGGGGGTCCCTGAGCCTGATTGCTTCCCCGAAGCTACTTTGCTCAATACAGCACTGATAATGCTTCCTGAGACCTGATTGGACCGCAATGGTTCCTCCCAGTTAGTTAAATTTTTGGTCTTAAGGCTAATGCAATTAGCGTTTTTAAGGCTGAAACAAAAAACTCCTGTAAGATTAACTTGAGATTGATTAAAAATTCTCTCCATGTCCCCTCTAGGAGAGGCACAGGGAGCAGACATCTCACATGAGGTAGAAAAAAGAGTGGGGAGGACATTAGAATTACCATGAACCGGCATCGGCATTGGCCAGGCCCGTGCCACTGCCCACCACCGCATTGGTGTCGCCTGTGCCATCGGCACCAGCACCAGAGCCAGAGCACTTAGCAGAATGAAGATCTTCATCACAGGATTGTTGTGGTATCTCTTGTTGCTGGTCAGCTGATGTCGAGACTCTTCTTGTCAAGCGTTCAGGGACCCACAACGGTTCCGTACGATCCTGGGGAAAAACACATACAGATCCTCGTGCCCATGTCAGCACGGGGTCAGGGCCGTTCCATTGGCCCGTAAGAACATCCTTCCACTTAACATAGCCAATCACAGAGGGCTGAGGGGACACATGTCTATCGGCCGCAGAGCGACCATGAATATCCAAATTCAAAAAATTAATGGTAAAGAGAGCTAAGGACAGGCGTTCTTTAGGAGTGTGTTCAGCTCCTATTCCCCCTTTTTGTTTTTGTAAAGTTTCCTTTAAGGTGCGATGAGCACGTTCAACAATGCCTTGTCCTTGAGGATTATAAGGTAAACCATGAGTAAGTTGCACTCCCATAGTAGAACAAAAAGCTGTAAATTGTCTGCCAGTATAAGCAGGTCCATTATCAGTCTTAAGGGATGCAGGTGCACCCCATGCTGCCCATGCCTCTAAACAGTGAGTAATGACATTACGTGCCTTTTCTCCCGATAAAGCAGAAGCATGGATAATTCCAGAGCACGTATCAACGGAAACATGCACATACTTAAGGTTACCAAAGTCAGGTATATGTGTCACATCCATTTGCCAAACAACCAATGGCTTTAATCCCCGTGGGTTTACTCCATAATTAGGGGGATGAAGAAATGTGACACAATGGGGACATTGCAATATTATCTGCCGAGCATCCGCTCTTGAAATGGAAAAACGCCTGCGCAGCGTTAATGCATTAACATGGAAGTTTTGGTGAAACAACTTAGCCCTCTCTAAGGAGGAAGCCAAGCATATCAATTGACTTCTAGTGGCTAAGTCCGCACAGGCATTACCTTGGGATAACGGACCAGGAAGAGAGGTGTGAGCCCTGATGTGCATTGGATAAAAAGAAGCAGTGCGGTTAGAGATAAGCTGTTGAAGCTGAGTAAAGTAAACAGACACATTGTGGGCATCACTAATAGTTCCCACGGCCTCCAGGACTTTTAGTGCTTGTACTACATAACTGGAGTCCGAAATAAGATTAAAAGGAAAAGAACACTGTTTAAAAACTTCAACAACAATTTGTAGTTCTACCCATTGTGGATTTCCAGGAGCAAATTGATGCTGGATAGGGGGAGAGTCATTAATTATGTAGGCTCCCATTCCAGACTTGGAACCATCAGTAAAAATGTTAACAGCCCCCGGAATTGGACTGGATGAAGTTACCTTAGGGAAAATGTTGGGATGTTCTTTAACAAAATGGAGTAATGGATGAGAAGGGTAGTGATTATCAATACTCCCTTGAAACGAGCAACACAGAATAGCCCAGTTGTCTAGAGTAGCACATAAAACATTAAGTTGAGCTTTAGTGTAGGGTATGATAAGAGAAGAAGGTGATTGGCCGAAAAATTGAATGCTTTGTTGAATCCCTTTAAGTGCCAATGCTGCAACAGCATCAGGATAATATTCTAAGGATTTTCCTGGGGATACATGTGGGTGGATCCATAGTAAAGGCCCATCTTGCCACAGTACTCCAGTAGGCTGCCGCATAGTGGCAAGCACACATAACTGGAAAGGTTTATCACTCTGGAGCCTGCATAGAGTGGCATGCTGTATAGCTTGTTCTACTTTTATAAGGGCCGCTCTAGCCTCAGTAGTGAGGCTACGAGGGGAAGCAAGATCTGGATCACCCTTAAGAGTAGCATACAAAGGCTGGAGCACAATATTAGGAATATGTAAATATCCCCTTATCCAATTAATATCTCCCAGCAATTTTTGAAAATCATTTAAAGTTCGGAGATCTTGAGTCCTGATGGTAATTTTTTGTGGTTTTAATTTGTCATACCCAATTGTTGCTCCCAAAAACCTGATAGAATCCCCCGTTTGAACCTTTTCAGGTGCGATGTGCAGTCCATGTTGAGCCAACAGCATCACGAGTTCTTTATAAGCCTCATAAACTGTCTGTTCTAATTTTGCGGCCAATAACACATCATCCATATAGTGAATGATCTTGGTGGAGGAATACTTACGTCTGAGAGGTGCGAGTGCCTTCCCCACATACATCTGGCACATCGTGGGACTGTTAGCCATCCCCTGTGGCAACACCACCCACTCAAACCTTTGATCTGGTTCCTCATGATTACACGAGGGAAGGGTGAAAGCAAAACGTTGGGAATCTTTAGGATGCAAAGGAATGGAAAAGAAACAGTCTTTAATGTCAATAACAATTATATGCCAGCCTTGAGGAACAGAGGAGAGCAGAGGCAGCCCTCTTTGAATGGGCCCCATAAGCTGCATCTGAGCATTAACTGCTCGTAGATCATGCAGTAGGCGCCACTTCCCTGATTTTTTCTTAATGACAAATATGGGAGTATTCCATGGAGAAGTAGAAGGTTGGATGTGACCCAAATCAAGTTGTTCTTTGACTAGATCATGGGCTGCTGCCAGTTTAACCGAGGGAAGAGGCCACTGAGGCACCCAAACAGGCTCCTCGGTGAGCCATGTTATGGGTATTTGAGCCCCAGTGGCCCCTAGGAAAAACCCAGACCAAACCTGTTAAGCTTTTGATGACCTTGCACAGGATGCTTACGTCCCTGTAGGTGCCTTCCTAGTCCTAGACCTGGCTTATACCCCATATCTTGCATGATATGTTGAGACACTGGGGAATAGTCATTACTAAGAGTGAACCCCATGTCTTTCATCAGATCACGGCCCCATAAAGAAATAGGTAAATCAAGTACATAAGGCTGAAAGGTACCATCATGTCCTTCCGAGTCCTTCCAAGATAGATGTCTACAGCTGATTTGAGGGGCTTGGGCATATCCAAGTCCTCTTAAGGATTGATCAGAAGCCTGCACTGGCCATCCCCTAGACCAGTCCTTAAGGGCTATGATACTACGATCTGCTCCTGTGTCCAGCAATCCCACAATAGATTTACCTTCTATGCTTAATTCCAAAGTGGGGCGATTGCTCATATCCAGTGATAAATAGGCACAATTTCCTCCGGTGGTAC
Organism: Callospermophilus lateralis; assembly: GCF_048772815.1. Classification (NCBI taxonomy): domain Eukaryota; kingdom Metazoa; phylum Chordata; class Mammalia; order Rodentia; family Sciuridae; genus Callospermophilus; species Callospermophilus lateralis. The sequence continues at coordinate 89,248,160 of NC_135315.1, read as the reverse complement.
CAATCTGATTTCCTGTCCTTGACCTTGAGTCAGCAGGGAAGTGATTATGTAAACTAGGCAAAATTAGCAATTGAGCAATCCGATCCCCTGGGGAGATAGACACAATGCCCCTTGGAGCTTCTACCATAACCTTTACTGCCCCTACAGTATCAGGGTTTACAACTCCGGGGAAAACATGAAGACCTTGTAGGATAGAGGATGCACGTCCAATTAACAAACCTACAGTGCCAGGGGGTAAAGGCCCTTTGAACTCAGTTTCCACCAATTGGACTCCCATCTTAGGTGTTAATACGAGTCTGGAGGTGGAACAGAGGTCCAATCCCGCGGCACCTGTAGTGGCTCTCCGCATCTCGTGGGATGGCGCAGAGAAGGCCATGTCTCGGGTTCGGGTGTGACATTCTCCATTGCCCCATATATTCGTGGGCCCTGGGGTAGGGGGCCCCTTCGGCCGTTTTTTGGCCCAGCTGAAATAGGCTGTCCATGGATGTCCCTCACTGATCTACACTCCCTTGCCCAATGCTTCCCCTTTTTGCATTTTGGACACAGCCCCGGTTGACGAGGGCCATTAGAAGGGCCACCGCGAGGAGGTCCAGTAAAATTGCCTTTTTTGGGACAGTCACGTTTGAAATGGCCGGATTGACCACAATGGAAGCATGTTCCGGCACCAGGACCGCCCCCTTTTGCAATCCGAAGGACAGCAGCTGCAAGACCTGCATTAGTTAAAGGTCCTCCAAGCTCTCTACACACTTTCATCCAAGCTTCTATGCCCTTGTTTTTATAAGGAGCGATTGCTGCTTTACATTCTTTGGTGCATTGCTCAAAAACAAGTTGTTTAATCAAGGGCATTGCTCTATCAGGGTCACCAAAGATTTTTCCTGCGGCATCCACCATCCTAGCAACAAAATCCGAGAAAGGTTCTGTGGGGCCTTGCATGATTTTTGTTAAATTGCCAGACACTTCTCCTCTATTTGGGAGTGATTTCCATGCACGGATACAAATGTTATTGATCTGTTCATATACCTCAGGGGGGTATCCTGTTTGTTGATTAGCATATCTGCCTTGTCCCAAAAGCATTTCCTTGTCCCAATGGGGGTGTCCCGCCGCATAGTTTTGGGCAGCCTGCTCTACAGCACCCTCTAGCACAAAGGCTCTCCAGTCCAAATATTTGCCTGGAGAAACACAAGCCCGAACAAGGCTAGCCCAATCAGAGGGAGTCATACAGTATCTAGACAGACTCTCCACCTGAGTTAATGTGAAGGCGGCATCCACCCCATAAGTACGCACAGACTCTGCCAGGGTCTTCACAATTTTGAAATCTAAGGGCTCATGGAATCTTCCCCTATTGTCATCCTGGAAAACTGGATAAGCAAGACCCATCTCAGCATTAACAGCCCTCCATGTTTGGGCATGGAAAGCTCTCCTCGAAACACCCTCACCGTACGGCGGCGGGTCTGGAGGATCATTTTTCTTGAGCTCCTGTTTATTTTTATTCCCTTCTCCCATAGTTAAATTCCCTAGCTGCCGAGACAGTCTCCCGAGCTCCTCCTGTTCTTCCTCCTCCTCTTCTGACCCACTTTTGCATGGGAGTGTGCGCAGTGTACTGAGATCTGGATACAAGCGTTTCCTCCCCCTTTTCTCGCTCTGCACATTCCCCTCCTCCTGAAATATTTCACTCCGTGCCAGAGACAATCGCCTCCTCCCCTGTTTCTCGCTTCGCACACTGCCATCCTCCTGAAATACGTCACTGCCTGCCGGAGATAATTGTTTCCTCCCCTGTTTCTCGCTCCGCACACTCCCACCCTCCTGAAATACCTCACTGCCTGCCATTTCTGATTTTTCTTCATGTAGCTGCTTTAAAACTTCTTGTCCTTTAGTAAGTGCTTCCTGACATCTGCTATCTGTGAGGCAACTACGAATCATCTTCCAAAGGGGTATCACCCCACCCTCTAATATGCCCTGCTCAGAAGCAAAGTCAAGGTCTGTACCTAACTTATCCCAGCTAGGCAGAGTAAGACTGCCAGAAAATGCAAACCACGGTGCAATAACATCTGTCTTCTGTAAAAATCTCTGTAAAGTACTACGTTTCACTTTTAGGCCCTTGGAACGTAACAGGTTATCTAGGGCCAGGAGAAGCGGACTTGAAGATACGGCACCCATGACACAACAAAAGACACACAACAAACAAGAGTGAAAGTAAGAGCAAAAGTACACAGTGCAGCTGCAATAAGATTTAATGCTCTCTCTGGCTTTACAGAGGAGCTGCCGCCTTGACAGCGGGTCCTAAATCACCTAGGACTAATCTCCGCTTTAACCGGGGTCCCAATTAACCTGGGACTAATCTCTGCTTTAATCGCAGGTCCCAATTAACCTGGGACTAATCTCTGCTTTAATCGCAGGTCCCAATTAACCTGGGACTAATCTCTGCTTTAATAGCAGGTCCCACCTTACCTGGGACTAACCGGTGCACCACACCTGACTGCTGAAAGTTCTGGTTCCCGGGTCTCTCGGCACCACTTGTCGCGACCCCTTGCCCGCAAGGAAGAAGCAACTCAGGAATCTTCTTTCAGCAGTTTATTCAGGCCTTGATTTAAGTATCTTATAGTGACTCACTTTCTTTCTTCTTCTTCCTCTGAGGGCCCAAGCACAGCCTAATAAAGCCTCCCACGTACCAATCTTAAGCTGCCGCGTGGGTCTTTTTTATAGGGTGGCAAGAGATAGCGCGCCAACTCTCCACAAAGGAATTTGATTTATCACAGGCCACAGTGGAAGCCGGCGCCATCTTCTAATGGCGGCCACAATTTACAACAATGGCTTACTACACTCTGGCCCCCGGGGCTGTGCACACACATCTCAGGGTGACAGTGCTCTATGGGGCCTTGCTCTTTCCCAGAGGTGTGCACTGGGCAAGGACAGCAGCCTCTGCAAGACCCAGCTGGCAGACAGGTCCTGAGGCTGAGCTTCCAGAGCAGCTTTTACAGATGGCCACCCTGTGGAAACACACTTGAGCTCTGTCCCAGATAGAGTCAAGAGTCAAAGGGGGGGCGTGAGGGACACAACACAGACTAACACCCAGTACAGGGCTCCCTCAGCAGGAGGGGGCCCCCAAAAGGCCAATCCAGAAACAAAGTTGGTATGTGGTGGCCAAAGGCCAGGGGGAGGGACAGCATGTGTCCATTCATGGGAATGAGGTCCCTTGGAAGGTCATGACAATGTTCTAGAATTAAGATGGGGAGTGTATACAATGTCATGCATCAAAATCCTGTGGGCCACACACACTTAAAATGGTGGAGCATGTTCACAACTGCACCCCAACAGAGCTGCCAGGTGCTTGCCAGGGCCCAGCCTCTCTGGCCTCCTTGGGGCACTGTGCAAACAGGAACAGGTCTAGGGAGTACCCAGGTCAAGATTCGTAAGCCTCATTCAAACTTAGACACTTCACAACCCCACACAATGCACCTGAGGTCTCCCAATATCTCATCCATGAGGGAAAACTGCCCAGAAGGACTTGGGTTTTGGGGGGCTGGTGGTACCAGGGATTGGACTCAGGGGCCCTCGACCACCAAGCCCTTTCCTCAGCCCTGTTTGGCATTTTATTTAGAGTCAGTGTCTCCCTGAGTTGCTTAGTTCCTTGCTTTGGCTGAGGCTGGCTTTGAACTTGCAATCTTCGTGCTTCAGCCTCCCGAGCTGCTGGGATCAGAGTTGGGTACCACCTTTGTTTTAGAAGACAATTTTCCTCTTCTCCATTATGCTATTTTCTTTGAGAAGCTGGATGATGCAGACCAATGGATGTCTCAAATTTCCACTGTGTTCCTGTGTCCTCTCTCCTACGTGGAAGAGGACAAATTTTCTCTTTTCATCTCAGGCACTTTTATATGGTTGATTTTCCAGATGAAACTGCTCAAGGTGTCATTCCTGAGAAGGGGCCACCTTCTCAGAACCTCACTAATCCAGGGTGGACAGGATGTGGTGAGGGATTAAAGAGAGAGAGAGAGAGGTTTGGGGAGCCAGGCTCCTGAGATGAAGGCCCCACGAGGAAACAGATAAATGGCCCCTGGAAGAAGTGACATTTTCATGGTCTCCATAAAGTAGTGACTGAGAAGCCACCTCACAGAATCAAAGAACCATCAAATTATAAAAGGAGAAAAGATGGAGAGATTCTATGGTGGATGGAGAGTGGTCTAGAGATGAGAAACTGAGTCCCAGAGATCTCAGAGGACTTGCAGGGGTCACCCAGCACCAGAGGACTCACAGTCACCCTGCCCCTCAGTCAGCACATTATGCAGGACGACTGTGGAGCCTCTTTCTGAGCCTGAGGCCTTGATCTGGAAAACAGGGGAAATGAGGTTCACTGCACCTCTGCACACAGGCACACAGCTGTGAGGAGCCACAGGTAAAACACCTCCTCAAACCCGCAGCAGGGGTCCTGGCTATGCAGCAGGGGTCCTGGCTATGCAGCAGGGGTCCTGGCTATGCAGCAGGGGACAGGTACAGAGCTAGTGTGACTCAATAATAACAGCAGTGAATAAATAAAACATTATGAAAAAGAAAGAGAAAAGAAAACAAAATTATGACCACTTTGAGGTTTTGGGGGTGGTGAGGGGGCAGTACTGAGAATTGAACCCAGGGGTGACTTACCCATGAGCTCTGTCCTCAACCCCATTTTGTATTTTATTTAGAGACAGGCTTTCCCTGAGCTGATCAGGGTCTTTACTAGTTGATTAGGCTGGCCTTCACCTTGTGATCCTCCTGTCTCAGCCCCTGAGTGGCTGGGATGACAGGCATGCTCCACTGTGCCTGGATGGCCAATAGTCATCATGTGGGGGATGAGATTGCAGATGTAATTTCTTGACTTAAGCACACAACTCCCAGGAGCAATGAGAAAATAAAGAGCTAACTCATGAAGGGACCTACGTCCAAGCCCTCTACGAGATGTCCCTTTATACTACACGGTATTATTCTGAGTGTCCCATATGGCATCAACAGTGCAGAGGCCAAAGAAAGAGGGACACAGAGGTCACACCACCTGTCTTGTGCCACAGTGCCGAGGACAGGGCTCAGGACAGACTCCCCTTGAGCTGCTTGGTGCCCTTGGCTGTCTTGGGCCCTATGATCACATGGTGGATGGTCTTGCCATAGCTGCCCACAGGATTCTTGGTCTCACATGGTGTCATATCGGTTACCTCCCTCTCGTAGACCTCTGTGGCCTCCTTTATCCACAGCCCTGGGAGATGGGGACACAGTGAGAAGCGGGACCATCCTTCTCTTCACATCCATCTCCTCCCCACCAACAACCTTCTTACCTCAAACTGCCACAGCACAAGAAATGACAAGTCACCTTACAGTACAACCCAGAGACTCCATCACGGGTGGAGAGCAACACTACAGGGAGTGGAGGCCCACGCCTGTCATCCCAGCTTGGGAGGTCGAGGCAGGAGGACGGCAAGCTGGAGGCCAGCCTCAGAAACTCAGTGAGGCCCTGAGCAACTCAGTGAGACCCTGTCTCCAAATAAATTCTTGCAAGGAAACATGGACCATTTTGGGTCAGCACCTCATTTATCTTCTGGTTCCTTTCTTGTTTTCTGGAACCTAGTTTGAAGCTTAATGTAGCTTTGTCTGAGCAGATATCAACAGTGGTCAAAGGGATTAGGAAACAAAAAATACAAAGAAAACCAAGAATGTCCACGAATCACCCCAAACTGGCCTAATCACACTAGGCCATTATTCAATAATACAAAGAATGTATTTGTTCTTTAAGTCATTGTACTATTGGATTCCCTGCTATAAGAGCTTGGATCTTACCCTAAAACATGCACTCCATTTGCTATTCATAAAAGAAAGTTGTGTTTATCAGTGTTCTGCTGAAATAAAATGAGAGGAATAATGAAGTACAACTGTGTAATAAAGAACTAGGATGGCATATAACTTTAACAGAATATGCGCATGTTTATGTGACACACACACATCAGTTATTTATTCTTCTAATATCCTTTAACCAGAACTTCCATGGGGTACTTTTCATTGATATTCTTTACTTAGTCCACAGTCCCCTTAATAAATGATAATCTCCTTCCCAAGTTCAATACTGCATTGCTCATATTCTGTGTCTCATTATAGTGTGTGACCCAGTGTCAAACTTTCCTTTATGAGAAATTTCATTCTCAACCCTTAGTTTGCATTTTAAGTACATAACAGTTACTTTTCTGGCCTTTCCAGCTACCTTTTCAAAGAGAATCTTTCTCAGAGTTCATTTTTGAATTTCTCCTTTTTGTATTACATAATTTCCCTGGTGGTTCAAGTTCATTTTCCAATTCCTCAGATTATGAGTATATGAGGACAGTTCTCAAATCTCATTTCTATGTCTAACTTTTATGTCTTGCATTTCCAACTGCCTAGCATATATTTCCAAGTAAGTGTTCAGCCAGTAGAGCAAACATAGATATTCATATATAGGAAAGATTTTTAAGGTACTTAACAGCAGACATTGTGCTAGGCATTATAATGACCAGTAAAAAGCATAATGTTCCTGCCCCATGAAGCTTATATACTATGGGTCAGGAAATACCTAAAGGCCCTTGAACAGAAAGACCAAGGACGTAAAGATCAGGATCTTTCTAGCTGAAGGGGGAAGTAATGGAAAACATAAGAAGCAGGCACAGGATAGATTTGCATGACTTGTAAGCCAGAAATGTTTAAGCAAGTTTGGTCATCTTTGCCTTGAAAGATTACTGTGGATCTGGGAATGTATCACATGTTTGGAGAGCAATGGTGAGTTAAAGACAAAGGTTATTTGGAATGTTTTGTAGGCAAAATGGACATGATTGGGTTATAAGTGAATATGGGGTGGCAGATAAGAGATGATATGAACCATTTCAAGGATTGTGGTACCATTCACTGAGGTGGGGACTGTTGGACAAGGACCAGGGGTAAAAGCTAAGATAGGTGCTAAATAGGCAGCTGGATATCTTGACTGATACTTTATAGTATCTGGTGTGGAGATGTGATTTTTAAGTTTTATATGATGATGATAACAAGGCTTGGGTGTGATTTCCTAGGAAAAGAGTATATAGTGAAAATGAGCAAAGTCAAGACAAAAACTCTAGAAACCAAGGCCTAAGTGTTACAGATTGTGCCAGAAGATATGGCTGAGAAGGAGGGGCCAGAGTAGCAGGAGAAAAACCAGTGGTGGAAGACAATGTTTTCAGAAGGAGGAAATACTCAACATTGTACATGCAGCTCAATGAATTAAGGAAGAATTCCAAAATAGTCAAAGGACCTAGTGGAGTAGAGGCCTTGAGACATTAATACTACAGATGGAATGATGGGTGGAAGCCAGTTCAGAGATACCTGAAAAGGGAGGGAGAGAGAATAAAAGAAGAGGGCCAGCATATGTAGCTCTGGAAAGAAGATGATTTAGAAAGATGTGAGGAGGAGACATGGGATTCATGGTGGTGTGTCTTAATGGGAGCTTCTGATGCACATTTAAATGTGCATGGGACGGGTCCAGTTAGGAGGAAAATGGAGATTCATAAGTTTTCTGAGAGGACTTTGCTTCGAATTCCCAACTCTCCACTCTTCCATAGTCCTCTCAGATTACCCCAAATGGAGATTTCAATTCCAGTACAAGTGTGAATACAGTTGTAATCAATATTTTAACATAATTCTTTCAGATTTACCCAAATAGACATTAAAGGTATTTACTGTTTATGTGTGAATATGTGCACATTCAGGCGTGTTTGGGAAGGGGTGTTTGTAAAAGTTTCAAGACTCTAGGGAAGTAGTGTAGTCATTTGTCACTAATTTGAAGTTTTGAAAACAATTCCAAAATCAGTTTTATTATTCATTTATCTTTCACATAAGAAACAGCACACTTTGAAAACCTTAAATTGTTATCACAACTTGAAGCAAAACTATTTGCAGGGAAAAAAAGGAACTCTTTTCCATTTAAATCAGTCTTGGTATTTGCAGGTAAGACAGCAGATGTCATAAAACTTGAATGTCTAAGCTTTTGTTTATCAAATGTAAATACAAAAATACTTAAGGAAAACAGCTTATATCAAGGAAGAGATCTAGCATACTGTCACCCTCTGCTTCCAAAACAAAACCATAGTGTATAGAAGCTTAACTGCCAAGCAGTAGGCTTAACAAAAAAAAAACAAAAAACATGGTACTTAATAGTCCACATGCAACTCCTTCTTAACAGAAACTTGGAGGAAGAGATGTTAAAGAATGCTAAGGAAATCCATCTACCCTCAGGGGTAGATGGGGTTTAGTCATGGTCCACCATTCTGTCCTGCCACACCGAAGTTTGTTTCCACAATGCTGACAGGATGCCTCTGGAGGAAGACTGGCACAGAGTCAAGAGAAGAATTGCTGAGAAGACTGCTTTTGAAGAAATTTCACTGTGACCAGAATCTGAAAAATTATAAACAGTACCCCTGGGAATAAAACAACATAAGTCAGATATTCTAGGTTCACAGCATCAGAATGAAGTCCACCAAATACAAGCAACAAAGAAAGTAGCCGTGGATTATCACCATTGAAGTAGGGTTTCATTAACAAAGTGAATACAACATTAAAGTAAGTGTTTAATCTGATGGAGCTAAATCATGTATTTAAATGTTAAAAAGGGACACATACATCTGTGTTTGTGTGTGTGTGTGTGTGTGTGTGTGTGTGTGTGTGTGTATACTGTCATAAGTGTATGTGTACTGTCATAAAAGCTATGAAATGATGCAGAAACCACGGCATAACTTGAGTATTTTTAGCTCCCTTGGATTTGAATTACACTACTATTATAACCCATAAAGGGACACTGGGTCTGGGGGCAGTGACACACACCTGTAATCCCAGCAGCTCTGAAGGCTGAGGCTTGAGGATCATGAGTTCAAAGACACCCTCAGAAAAAGTGATGTGCTAAGCCACTCAGTGAATCTCTAAATAAAATACCACATAGTACTGTGGATGTGACTCAGTGGTTGAAAGCCCCTGAGTTCATTCCACATCACCTTCCCTACCAAAAGTAGAAATTGGGCTGGAGACAAAACACAGTAGTGCTTGCCTAGCATATACCCATGGCCTGGTTTGAATTCCAATATTGGGAAAAAATGAAAACAACTGAGCAGACTTGAAAGTGAGATTTTTTTCAAACTTCAAAGTCATTAATCTTGTTTTTAATTTTTAGAGTGATAAGTACAGCAAAGAAAAATTCAACTGAAGATTGTTTTCAAAAACAAAAAGAAATAACACCTGAAGAGTGTCTCTTTGGAATTTTGCTACTAATTTTTCAACATTAAGAATGTATTAGGACGCATGCGCGGAACTCAGAGCCGAGTGGGACATGCGGCCGTCGCGGTCTGGGCGGATAGCCGGGTCTCGCCCCGCGCCGGCTGCAGCCACCTTCACGGTAGCGAGGCGGCCTGGTTCACACTTGTCCCCTCTTGGCCGCCCAGGTCCCGGCGGCACTGTTAGCCCCGCCAAGGCCGAGATGCCGGCGTCGACCGCGGCTGCGACGGCCTCGGGAGCGCGTGAGGCTCCGGGATCGTGGCGGCGATTGGCAGGTCGCGGCGCCCGCTCCCATAATGCAGCGCGTGGCGCGTCATTGAAGAGAGACCATGACCTTGCACTTGCCAATCAAGTCTTGAGCTGGAACTTTCTTCCTTCCAATTATATCCTTTTAACAATTGAACAGTATTTTTTTTTGTGCTAATATTCATGGATAACTTAATTATAACTCAAAAATCATTTGTCTGCAGGTTTTATAAAATGTGTTGTTGAAAGAAAAGTTTATTTTTCTTTAAGAAATGAAGTTTAAATTTGTTTTATCATGCCACATTACAGTGGACTGCTTAGAAGATTTTAAATTCCATTTACTATTTTATAGAAGAGAGTAGAATACATGGAAGCATTTGGTGACTAATGGGGCTATTGCTAATTTAAGGAGGAGCAGTAATCCTTGACAATTAAAAGGGAAAAGGTGGTAAAAGCATTTTTATTAAGAAACAGAACCATTTTCTCCCTGTATTTGATTATATTAAATTTTAAGTCTACTTTGGTTAACTTTATGGATATTATTCAGGTATAGACATAAGTTAGTAATATGTTTATTCTTCAAAGGCCTTACTAGTTTAAAAAGATGAATATTTCATATTTAGGAAATTATTTATAATATAAAATAAATTTAAATGTGTTATAGGTACATACATCTGCTTTTTAAAATCAGTTTCTAAAGTAGAAAAATTTCTATTTTAGAAAGCAATTTCTTAAAGTTTATATTTTGCTATTCTAGAAAATCTGCTGCCTTTTGGTAGACTGAACAGTAATATATAATGGCTACCCATTTGTAGCATAATTCAGTCAGACAAATCTGGGTTTAAGCCTCAGCTGATGGTAGGCAAATTACTGAACCACTGAATCATAGTTTTTCTCAATGTAAGATGAAGATATGGATTGTTGTGTGGTTTAAATGAAATAGTACATTTAAAACATCCAGGATTAGCTACTGTTGAGATAGCATCTTGAATAAAATAATTCATCAGGTAACTAGCTATGTTATGATTCTCCTTGATCTAATACACTTTTATATGGTATGGAAAGTTAATGTAAGTTGTTGTTTTAGATGTATTTAATCAGGCCTTTCTTAGGGATCTGGGGCTGGGATTATGTTCAGGAGAAAAAGTCTGGTGATAAGCAAATAGATATTAAGTCATATCAGAGATTTTGGATGAAACTCATCTTTATTCTGTCAGAGCCAGGAGCTACTACATTCACGTAGGTAGAATTTTAACAAATTGTGAAAGCAAAACTGGGATTTGAAGGCATTTGAACCTTTTCTTTTTTTTCAAGTTACTGTATATATGTAGTAGAAAACTATGAAAGGTTGTATGGGGTAAAGTGTCTGTGACTTCTCACACAGAGTTACAGACAGTCAATAGTGACTGCTTTGAGGGGTGAGGCTTACACTGAGTTTAATCACTTTCTCCTTTGTCCCTTATTCTTTCATCATTTTCCTCCTAATAACCAATTTTGTATTTTTAATATGTTAACTTAATTCTTTTTAAGAGGCAAATATTTTCTTAGCCTTTTTTTAAAATTCCTCTTTGAGTTTGCATTTTTATTTTTGCTCCAGATTATGTTTAGTTTTGTTTTAAAAGTTAAGGCAGACTTTGGTTATAAGTTTAGGGATCATTGTAATGGTATCTTGAAGTTGGGGAGAGAGAGAACACTCCCTGCTCTAGTTTTTTTTTTTTTTTTTGGAAAAAATATCGAACAATCTTGGGCCGATTTTAGATGTATCAGGCTATAATGGAGCTATCAAAACATTAATATATATATGAAGGGAAATCAATGAAAGTTGCGTTGCATATAAAGTCCTTAGATAAAGCTTTGGAAAACCTGTCCTCTGAAAATGGTAAGCACTATTGCAGTGTTGCCAAAGAAGTAATTCCTTGTTTAAAGAAAGTTTATCTTGATCTTAAGAATGGTCTTCTACTGGCTTATGAGTGAGTGCTTATGTGACCATAAGTTCCATTTGTTGGCAAACTGCACTACAATCAAGTTTTCTTTTCTTTGAGTGGATTGACTTTAAGCATACGAGAAAGAACTTAGCAATAGCTGCTGTTGCAGCAAATTAGGGAAAAATCATTATCAAGAAACCCAGTTTCGACTAATATCTAATTTTAGCAATTACCTGGCGATCACCAGTTTGATTATTAAGGAAAGTTGAATAATTATTTAGCTTTTGTACCATGGAGAAGGATCTAAGATTGAAACTTAGGAACAAAATGGGTTCAGTTGATGATTTTTTACAAGGTGATTTCTCTTTTAGGGTAGACATGAATACTAAGAAACCTTGTAAAATGTGTTTGTATATTTTGTGTCAAATATATTTGATCATTTAGAATGGTATCATGTTAATTGGAACTGTTGTAAATTGTCTAATTAAATCTGTCCTCATACAAAAAAAAGACTGTATTAGCAGGATGGGGTTGTGGCTCAGTGGTAGAGTTCTCACCTAGTACGTGCGAGTCCCTGGGTTCAATCCTCAGCACAAATAAAAATAAATAATTAAAAGAAATGTATTGTTTCCAATCACAACTAAATAAACAGATACATAAACAAGTGAAGAATGTGTTAGTTCAATCACATGAAAAGCTAATTGTTTAGGATACAATGTGTACTTTCCCCAAGATCATCATTGTAAAATGCTTCAACACATCTCCATTTCCTGTCCTAAACAGATCATATAACATTAATGCAGAAGAGCTCTTTGAAAACATAAAACATGATTAACATACTGATACTCCAGATTTATTTTTTCTTTATGTTAATATGAGTCTTGATTATCTTTTTATTGTTATTTTTAAAGATACTACATTTTAGGCAATCAAAATATTTTCCTTCTATAGATTCATTCTTATATTAAAAATAGTTAATTTTCTTCCACATAATTCTCCAGTTTCACCATGTCCTTAAATATCCTTTGTTACTAAAATATTTCTGAAAATCTCAAGGAAGAGGCTTGTCTTGATATATTTAATAGAAAAGAAAAGCAAACTTTCTCAGGATTTACTTTTTTCTTTTCTATAATGTATTAAGGACACCACAGTAGATATATATCCTAAATATAATATTTTTATGTATAAATATTTAGAATGAATATATATATATATATATATATATATATATATATATATATATATATATTAAGTGCTCCTAACTGAAGTATGTTTCCAACTATATAATAAATAGGTACTTACTCATTTAGAGTTTACACCTGGGCTTAAAAGATTTAACATATTCTTATATGAAATATCTTTTTATAAACAAAAACTATAAATTCTAATAAGCAAGATTTAAATCTCTCCTGAAATTTTGCTTTAAAAAAACCCAAACTCAAAACAAAAGCAAAACAAAAAACAATAAGAAAGAAAACACTGCTTAGAAAAATCATCACTCAGATGGAGCACCTGACATTGGAGGAATTCTCCCATTTCCTTCATCTTTTGAGATGAAGCAAAACTGAGGTGGGAAAGAGAGGAATCATCCCATGGGTCAGTGGTGCCTTAGTTTTCTAATTACTGTTTTCACTCTCAAGAGAAGAGGAGGTATTGGTTAATACCCAGAGCCAGAACATCCGGAATATCCACCATTTAACAAGGGCCTAGAACTGACACCCACACAAAATTCACAGATGCCTGAAATGTATACAAAGAAAAGCAGTCATTTGTTGAGTGAGTGAAATCTACTACTTGATTAACCTTTTAGATCTTCCTCAAAATGAAACTAATTCTTAGCTCTTTTACTAATGATTGACACCCACCCTTTCAATGTAAAGGGCAGGAAGAGGAAGGAACATGGAGAGCTATGGGGAAGAGAATTATAATCTGTTCTAACATAAGAAAGTATCCATATAAGGAGAATATTTAGATTGCCTAAAACACAAGACCCATATTAACACAGTGGAAATATAAATCAGGAACATCAGTATTTTTGTTTTGTTTTGTTTCCAAGGAGCTCTTTTTCTGTATTAATGTTTTTTGATCAAAATTATTTATAAGGAATTTTCACATAAAGAGTATCTTTTATACACAGGGCCAATATAAACCTTAAATTTTAGAATGATTTTATATTTATTAATTTAATTCTATTAAGTATAAGAATAATATTAAAAAGAAATACAAAAATAATTTCCAAGTCTATTCACAGAGGGCAAAAAATCCATTGAGCATCATAAAAGAGATAATTAAAAATTATTATAATGTTAAAATTCTATAATACGATACAATATAATAATTCTAAAATTTACTAAAACTGAAAAGTATAGATTTTGATAAAGGAAAAGAACAACTCATTTAGTTCTACCTTTCCTTGGAGAACTCTATGGGGAAGTTGGAGGAGAAGACAGCTGTGAAGATGCCTTTGGTATTTTATCATCAGCTGGATTCTTGTGACATTCCAAAGTTCCTTCCTCAGTCAGGGAAAGAATTTTCTTTAAAGCCAGTGGAAAGCCGATGCCTATAAAAGCAAAAAAAAAAAAAAAAACTTAGGTATGCATTTTGAAGACAAAAATAAATATTAATGACTAAATACATTTTTGTGTTAAGATTTACTTTTTCAGTCTGATTCAACTTATCTACAATCTAAATTTTCTTTGTGTTACTACTTATGGTACAAACAGATCACCAAAGGCATGAGATACCTGGAATTTTTTTCATAAACATGTATTTTTAGTTGTATGTGTACACAATATCTTTATTTTATGTTCATGTGGTACTGAGGATTGAACCTGTTGCCTCATGCACACCAGGTGAGTGTTCTACCTCTGAACCACAACCCCAGTCTTGGGGTTTTAGTTTTGACTGATATCTACAAGACTACTATAAACAGATTGTTTTTGATATTTTACTTTGTATTTCAAACCTGAAAGTTGTCACTTTTATTCAATAATGAAGAATAAACATACAATTATAAAACATCTGAATTTAGGATGACAATGTCACAGCCAATTTCAACTCCAGTTGTTTCAGCTTTAGGATGGAAACACATTGTGGTGTGGCTGGAAATGTTAGCTGTGGAGAAGTGGGAATGATGGAGAAAAGCAAAGGGGCAAGGGTTAAGAGGAACTGTCTCAAACAGTGAATGAAAGAGCTGTAGGAATTCTGTGCCCTGATACTCAAACAAGCACATGAAAGAGGAACAGGAGACACCATGTAAAAACACTGTGTCAGAGAGACAATGACAGAAGACCTCAGCAGAGGGGTGGGCCCACTGCAGGATCCATTAGCATGAGGATTTAAAGTGGCTCAACATTATTTTTCAGAAATAAAGAAGTCAAATTTTATTTTGAAATAAAATTATTTCATTAATTAGAATGGGGAAAAATCCCTCTTAGTACCTTTAAGTTACTATTTTATATAACATTGCTTTAAATATATTATACTAAACATAATAAGATGTCAAGTAATATTTCAAGCACATTTAAGTTCATAAATCCAAAATGAGCTAAAATATATTGAGATATTCTGTATAGAAAGTGGGAGAGAGCTTCATATGTAGGCACACCTGCATTATATAAAATATGGCTAAAAAGCTGTTTTTAGCTAAAAGGAAGATTGATCATCTTCCAAATAAAAATGTCAGCACAGGAGACAGAAGTCAGTCTGCAGGGAATTTAGGAATACATATCTGTTGAGAGGAACAGCAATCAAGACACGTGTAGTTTGATTTTTTCAGATAGGAAGAATGACACAAAATATTTAAAAGACGACTGATGTCAAGTAAAGGTGTTCTTTTCTCACATTCCCATAAAACTCAACAAGACACTCGCTGGACAGGAGAAACAGGGCAAGGATAGAGTCCGTGAGTGCTCCAACACATTAATAATGTCCAACTCACAGAATGCAGGAACTACATTACTGCCAAATAATTTTATCTAAACAAACTCTTTGCTATCCATCCCCCTTTTAAAATTTCTTTAGTTTCATTAACATTGTTTCCTTCTACATATATGTAGAAAAAGAGAGCCAATCCATTTCATAAAACTTACTTGTTTTACATACATATAAATTGCCTAAGCCAGTAGATAAGTTACTTTTTTAACATTTTTTTAGTTATAGGTAGACACAATATCTTTATTTTTTTATTTTTGTCGTTCTCAGGATTGAACCTAGCACCCACACATGCTAGCTGAGTGCTCTACCCCTGAGCCACAACCCCAGCCCTAGATGAGTTACTTTCAATGGGAAAAATTGAAAATGTATTTTTGCTGTTTAACATTCAGGCATTAGATGTATTCTCACTGCTCCCAAGTTGCATAATCAGTGATTCAATAAAAATAAGTCATCTTCATGCCTACCATGCACAAGGACCAGACTTCCATCCCCAGTACCATAGTACAATAAAAAAGAAACAATCACTTCTACACAGACACATAGCTGAAAATATTGCAACTATATTTCTACAATTTATTGATCATAAGGCAAAACTAGTTGAAGAATCATATAAACATAAACATTTCATTACTAGAAAAATTAAGTTACTAAATGTGTAACTTGTACATTTTTTCCTTATTTTGCCAAGACCAAAAAAATGTTATTTAATAATATATTATGTTTAAAAACTGTCTGATCACTGGTAAAAATAATGTGTAACTTGCTGAGTATTTGTTTAGTTTGGAGTTTAGTCACAAAGAAATTCAAGCATGATAGACAAGTTAGTCCAGGTAAACATTTTTTTAACTAATCTGAAAAGCACAGCAAAGCATAACACCAAAAATAAAACAAACAAAGTTGGAATGAACCCAACCACAGAGTGTAAGTATAAAAAACAAATTTTCAGAAACAATCATAAAACTCAATTTGAGGAAAAGGAGGGATGAAATGAGTGTCATCACTTACCAAAAGGTGGGAAATCCTTCTCAGACACCTTCTTCCTTAAAGTATAGAGGACCACAGTGGGGACCTACAGTTTGTGGTTGGCCTTATGTGGTTGGGGATGTCCCTTCTGCTGTGACTCTGTCCTAAGAGCCACTTGTGAGGTCTTAGATACAACAGGCTTTTTGTTACCAGGATTCATAGGTACTGGAAATTGTTTGGTTTGAAATTATTACAAAAAATTTAAAATGTTAGTAGCTATGTAGAAGATAATTGTAGAACTACAGGAGTCTTTTCTGATGTCAGAATACTAAAATACCCATCTCTCCTACCCGTTACTTATAAAGGCTAGAAATTGGGAGGGGGCCCCTAGTTACAGAAAATGAGAGAGCACTGGCAGGATAAAGGTATTTAATTAAGGAAATTAGTAATCTTGAGGAAGATTACATAGGAAAACACCAAATTAAAAAATATATATATATAAAGGTGTATGGTTTGTGCTCCCTGAATGGGATAAAAGCTGCAACAGGAAAATCACCAGGAATAATTTTGTAAAATGACATCCAAAACTATTGGACACATCTGAGCTAACTTTTAATTTAATAAATTCCACAAACTATAACCTATTGACTATCAACTTCTTCTATAGAGAATTATATATGAAAGCAAATAATGAGTGATGGGAGGGAAAGAGAGAGAGAAGGGAAATTGCATGGAAACGGAAGGAAACCCTCGTTATACAAAATCACATATACGAGGTTGTGAGGGGAAAGGGGGGGGAAGGGAGAGAATGGAACAACAACAGATGAGGTAGAGAGGGAAGATGGGAGGGGAGGGGAGGGGGGATAGTAGGGGATAGGAAAGTCAGCAGAATACAACAGTCACTAATATGACATTATGTAAACATTGTGAATGTGTAACTGATGTGATTCTGCAATTTGTATTTGGGGTAAAAATGGAAATTCATAACTCACTTGAATCAAATGTATGAAAGATGAAAAAAATAAAAATAAAAATAAAAATAAAAATAAATAAAAAGAAATTACAACATAAAAACAAACAAACAAACAAACAAACAAAAAACCCTGACCTGACATAGTCTAAATGTTTATTTCTCCCTGAATTTCACAAGTTGACATCTAATCTCCAGTGTGATGGTGTTAGGAGGCGTGGCATCTGAGAGGTCATTAGCTCATAACAAGTTATCATTTATCTTTTATAAGTATTCTTATAAAAGAAGTCCCAGAGAGTCGCCCTGGTTTTTTTTTTTTTTTTTCATCATGAGAGGACTCAGTCAGAGGTTGCATCTTCGAAGAAGGAATTGGGATCTCACCAACCCCTGAAACTCCACTGCCTTGATCTTGGACTTCCAGCCTCCAGAACTGAGAGAGATGTTTATGTTGTTTATAAACCATCCAGTCTATGGTGTTTTTATTCAAGCAGCCTGAAAAGATGAAGACA
Organism: Callospermophilus lateralis; assembly: GCF_048772815.1. Lineage (NCBI taxonomy): Eukaryota > Metazoa > Chordata > Mammalia > Rodentia > Sciuridae > Callospermophilus > Callospermophilus lateralis. Next base: position 89,230,329 of record NC_135315.1, on the reverse strand, counting down.
CCATCATAACTAAAATAAACACATTCACTGGAGAAAGACACTGAAGCTCCTCACCCATGAAACCCTGGCGAGTCCTCAGGCAGGTGCAGGCTTTGCCTCCTCTGGGAGAAACCGATGGTCAGACTGTGGCCACTGGGGGGGTCTACCCCAATCCTTTGAACTGAGGCCTATTTGGTTTGGCTCTGACTCTGACAGGCCCCTTTCCTGTGCTCTTCTTAGATTTTTCTGGCTACATTCAGAAAATAGGAGCCTGTCTCTTGGTGAATATTGAATTACTCTATGTGATAACTCGTGATTTTAATGAAGATTTGTTAATCTCTAAAACATGCACTAGTTCTTTGTGTCTAGTTCTTCTCATCTTCCTGAGATACTTTTTTTTCCTCAACTAAATACTGCTCTCTTTCCTATCAGTATGGTTTAGATTTTCTGTGTGTTCTGCAGAGGAGGGCCTACATATATATTCAAAATTACATTTCAAGAAATGTGTTTCTTCCAATGACTTTAGAAAAAAAAGTTGTTTACTCTGAAAAAAAATGAACAATTGCTTATGTATTACACTATGCAAAAAATTCCATGGTAGAAAAAGGGCAAACCAGTTTACTTTGACAATTAAATGTTGTGCATGTAGAATCTTAATATCTAAACAATTCAATGTCATGTTCTTTCCTCATGTGACACACTCAGAAGTTTGGGATAAGGAAAGAAAAGTAACTCTTTCAAGGTCACATTGTTAGTGTTGTAAGCAGGATTTGAAATCAGAGCACTCTCCCTGAATAGAGCAAACTCTTCACCATGACATAAAGTTCCTAACTGAATCTTCTAAATTAATCTATTTAACATTTAAATTCTGTACAACATTATTTTTCACACCTTTACATACAAGGCACAAAATTGTTCAAAATGAAAAATGCCTTTGTTTAGTGTGCATTGATTGGGACTGAGCCCAAGGAATTCTACATGCTAGTCAAGTTCTCTATCACTAAGCTATATTCTGAGGTCCTTATTTTTTTAAATATCTATTTTTCTAGTTTTAGGTGGACACAATATCTTTATTTTATTTTTTTTTAATGTGGTGTTGAGGATTGAACCCAGCGCCCTGCACCAGGCGAGTATGTTACCACTTGAGCCACATCCCCAGCCCTGAGGTCCTTATTTTTTATTTTTAAGAAATGCATCTCTCTTTGTTATCCAGACTGGGCTCATGATCTTCTCCCCTAGTCCTCTTGTGTAGCCAGGACTAACTACACATGTGATCTATCAAGCCTGGCTCATAGTTAGGCCAGCCTTTTAAAATGCTGAGGACCTACACCTCAGGCTAAGTTGTGGCCCACTGGGTGGTAGAATTATTGTTTAAATAACAGCTGAATATGTGTCTGGGAACCATATGGGCTGTGGATATACATGACACAGTACAATATCCAGTCCTGTGTCCTCTGACCTGTGAGGCCCCAACCCCTCAGGTTGCACATTGCTTTGTGAGTATTTTGGTAAGAAACAAGCAATGCAAATTTGAACTGCATCTGCCCATGTGTCCTATAAATGAGTACTGGCTGCAGTGGAATGAAACCAAACAACGTGAGTATGTCCATTGTCTTGTCCTCCATACACTAACTCAGCTGGACACAAAGGCTTCATCACAGACAGGGAAAAGGTTAGTGTACTTGAGGACTAGAAACCTACTTGTCTACACTGGGCCTTATCCTGTCACCATGCATGTCACTGCACAGGAAACAAACACACATGGCAGTCAGAGTCTGCAACCATTTCCAGAACACACGTGTGTTTGTTGCTGCCTCACACTGCAGAGACATCACGTGAAGACTCTCCACATCCATCTCAAGCTCCAGATTGGACAGGTACTGCTTCACTTTTAGAGCTATTTGCCCATCTTCATAAAGCTTTTTGGTGTTGATTAAGGAACTTCAGCATGCCCACATTTTAGGACAACCTGTCTGAGCCACCTTCAGCATTGTTGCATTTGTTCTACCCTGGCTGAGAGACCTGAAGGATGGGAAGGTCCATATGCAACTCACTTGAGCATGGGGTGATTTTATCTATTGGAAACTTCCAGAAACTATATATTTATTCTACATTTCAAAGGTCACATGCCTCATTCCCTAAGCAAACTGTTAAATGGATCAAAGAATACTGCAGATGATAAATCTTTTTTTTTTGTTGTTGTTTAAAAAGAATTATACACGATACATACAGAACAATGTATTTGGCACTCATTCTGATTCAATTAGGAAATTCTAATATTTTCTTCTATAGAGCATTCAAATGTTTATATAGAAGACAGTGAACAATTATATAATAAAGCTCATGCAAGAATTCAAGGCTATAATCATTAAACCTTGTATTATCTTTACATCTCCTAAAAATGGTGTTTTAAAGATTCAAATAAAATTAGATCCACTATTCTCAATAGTTCTCATATTCCTTGGGTTGAATGTGATGAGTTTTTATAATAATATAATAAATCAGTTAATATAACAATCATGCAAATGTGATCATCTACACACATAAACTGTTTAGTACGTGAATTGTTAAAAATCATTTTTTTAAAATATTGTTTTATATATAATGGAAACTGTATTTTATTAACCTGTAAACTTATGATTTTAACTCTGTGGGCACCTGTTACTTTATTCATATGTACTAAAATATCTGTGCAGTAGTATTTAAATTGCACAATTTAAATATTTTCTAATATTCTTCTTTCCTTCCCCTCTTTTGGGCTCTCCTAATTTCAAGCCACAGATTATATTAATTTTTTTCTGAGGGCCTGGAAATATGTCTGGCCATAGTTCCCCAAATAATCATCAATCATTTCACAGATCTCATGGATCACGACTTCAAAAGCACAGGCCCCAACAGATTAAACTTGAAGTCAGTTTGACATCTAAAATTCTGTTAGGGAAAGAGATTTCAAACAATGCAAATTGTCAAAAAATATAGCAGGTAGGAAAATAATGCAATGAACTGAGCAAGAACTATGTGTGGCTATGCAAGTCCTCCACCACTTATCCCAAACTCTTCTCCCATTTCTTCTTCCTTTACATGAGAGCCATGGAGATTGAAGCACAGGTGCAGAAATAGACAAGGAGTTCACACGTTCAGAAATAAAGGTCTAAACATCTGCATAAGCCCTTCTACAAGCCCACAAACATTAAACTGCATAATCATCCCACACACACCACCTTACTAGACACAATTTTTCTGGTTGAAAAGACAAACATATTTATTTTTGTTCTAGAAAATGATTGACTTATTTTGTCTCCTAGTCATTTTTTACTAAGGTGACATCTAAATCTATCATGTGAATAAGGAGACAATACTGTTTGGGATATTTACATATTTACAAGAAAGTGTTCTAAAAAATAAGGAATAAATATCTGTGATTCATGTTTCCTTAAAAATAGTTGAAGGACAAACTTTTTACGAATAGTCAAAATTACACATGATGCCAAGTTAGACATCTACTCCAAATGAATTTTTGATGGTGATTCTTGGTACATTCTAATATAATGTCTGCAATTCTGCAAATATAAATATGTAAAATTTCTTCATTAGTATGAAAACTCTAAGCTTAAGCTCTCTAGTCCCGTATGTGCCACTGGAGGTGAATCTCTCACCAAGTCCTGAACATGAGACCTGTGTCAACGTTAACTGAAGCCATTCGGCCAACTTGCTGGATCTCTTTTGTAATCATCCTTAGCTTCTCAAAGTTGACCAGCCCATTTAGGTTTGAATTGTTTCCTGTACTTGGCAAAGAAGAAAATGGAAATCACATGGCATCTATTATATACTGCTACAAGAGAAGGTGGAACTCCCCTACCTTACATTTACCTTCAGGAAGGAATGTGAGATCCTTCTTGATAATGGGGAATAGAGGAATTATGGGAGGTTGCAGGTTTTGACTTTTGAGGACATCTCATTATTTTGCCATGTTCCTGGAAGGGTCAAATAGGTCTTGGAGATCCTGAAATAGCTTTTCATATTTATTGGGAAGTTTTTCCCAGGTTGCTCCCAGTCTTGCCACTGGTGGCAGGTTTAGGCCACTGAGAGAGGAAGAAAGAAAAGAGGAATGCATGTAAATGTTCTTTTCTGAAATGGATGAAGCAAAACACTGCACTGCTTATTTACTGACAAATACATCTTTATGGATGCTTTCCATGTCTGGCAATGTATAGAGTGGTGCAGAGGAAACTTGGGTAATCCTGGGTGATGAGAATGCCAGATAGAAGCAGAGTCAGGGCCAAGACTGTGGGTTGGATTCTTCTTTCCTTTATACTCCCCTGATCTGTTTATTATCTGCTAGAGTGTAGGTCCCACATGTCCTCAAAGGGCTGTGAGTATGAGCTCAGTCCCTCCTCCATAGTGATATTGGAAGTTGATAGAGGGTGTCTTTAAGAGGAGGAATTAGAGAGATGTCTTTGGTTACTGGAGTGTATCCAAAAGTTGATGCTGTGACACTGAATTCTTTATCTCTTTTTCCTGTCTGAGGCATGAGGTAAGTAGCTTTGCTTCACCACATGCACCTGTTTCCTCAACACAGGCTAAAAAGCAACAGAGGCAAATGACCACCACCTGAAACCTCCCAAACTGTGAGGCAATATAAACCTTTCCTCTTTATAAAAAGCTTCTTAGCAACATTATTACAACAATGAAAGCTGACTAGCAGACCATCAGCAAAACCTCTAGAATACAAGTATTGTTGCTTTTCCTCCAAATAGAACAGTGTTTGGCTCACAGCAAGGGCATTTAATAAAACAGAATAGGAAAATGTTCTCCAGTAAGAAATTAAAACAAAAGACACAATAGTCATGACACCATGATCAAACTCCCAGCAGATAAAAATGTTTAACTTTACAGTCATATTTCACAGTAAAATAACTATTTTTTTTTCATTTTCAATTTCTTCTAGGTTCAATCTAAGCACTTAAAGGGGAGGAAAATTAACATTTATTGTGATGCAGCTCCATGCTCTCCAATGGAATTCCACATACATCATATCAAATAATCTTGATAATTCCTTGTGTTATTTTAAAGGGAGGTTAATTGATGTTCCGAGCAGCTTAAATAGTTTGCACTCAGTTCAAGATAAAAAAAAATGTGATGGGTCTCAAATGTCCAATCTCCAAATCAACATATGAGAGGTTCTTGAAGGTAAGGATTAAGAATCAGATAAAATAACTGTTCACTGAGAATCAATGACAATCTAGTAAGAGTTAGATTACCAGCATGGTATTAAAAACCTCAGTCATTTATAAACTACCACATTTTATAAAATCATATGATATCCCTAGAAGGAGGTGATTTCTAATCTGTAGCATACACTGAATCTGAAGACTGATGTGTGCTCTTACCTGATGATTGAAAACATTGAGTTAAAATTCTTGCATTCCCTAAGGTGCAATACTATCTTCATAAAATTCTTAACGAGCTTCATCCTCTTCAGCTGGTTTGTCTCTCAAAGAATTTCAGATGCCACCCAAAATGTCTCCTGGTTAATGACTTCTTCAAATTTCTTCAGGTTGTGACAGCTGGATTGTGACTTAAGTTTAAATAAATCACCTATATATTCAGTAGGCTCAATGTTGCAGAAGAGTTCAAAACTCCACATGGAGAGCTGGGTGGCAAATTCCACAGTACTGAGCTGAAGGAGGGAAACTTGACCCTCTTGCAACAACTCCTGAGCATCCTCATCTGAACAAAGCACTTCTGTCTCCATGTTGTTTTTCAGATAATACCTGTGAAAGCAGAAGTGTGTTAGATGTAGTCCAGCCTAAGCAGAAGTCTCATGATATCTGTAAAACGTAATCCTAGTTTCTAGGGGAAGCTTGACAGAATACAGAATTGAAACCTGGAAGAGCTCTGTTTACCCATGATGGACAGTGCAGTTGCTGAATCCATTGGTAGAAAACAGAACCTAGAAGTCAGAAAAGGAAAAGAACAAATTACTTGGGATTTCATTATTACTGACTGAGATACTTTTTCACCATTTCTTTTCTGCTGTCTAAACCATTCCATCCTTTCTTCTATGGATAAGAGAAAATAGTTATTTCTAAGTTTAACAAAAGGTACAGGCTCTATGTGTGAGCAGAAAAAGTCAGATCAGGGACATTACTCCATTTTGCAAGAATAAAAAGAAAATCTGACCATTGAGGGGCCCAAATTAGATCAGTTCAAGATCATTTAATTAAAAAAATCCCCAAGAAACCTTATGACAACAACCCTAAAGCAGAACTCAGAGCTAGTCCATCTCATTTTAAGCAACTTATTGAAAACAGTATTTAGTTATTTGCTATTTCCTATTTTCTCCCTTCATCCCAGCCTCCTTCCTTCCTTCCTTCTTGGGAGGGCAGATGTTTTCTCTAATTAAAATTCTGTAAATGAAGAAAGAGTGGAGGTCCCATTAAGCTGGCCTTTTGCAAATTTCACAAAATATCTATGGCAGATAACAATGCATACTGGGCTTTTGACATTCACAGATAGAATGCTCTCCATTTTTATTACACATTAAGCCTATGACAGAGATCCACATATATATTTTTTGAATAATGAATGTGAATCATGAACTTGCAGCTCCATAGTGATCTGAAGAATTCCACCATGATTACAAATATATCAGTGTACATTCAAATGATAATTGAGAAAAACCAACTTCCTAAAATAAAACTATTTACTACGGTTGAGGTTGGACATAAAACTGAAGATTACGAACATTATAGTTGATAGCTATAAAACAAATTTTGAGCAACGTCAATGGTAGTTTAGATCTATAAAAAGGAAAATTTGAGCACAGCAGAACTCTCCAGAAGAAAAATGGAATAATATTATTTTTGTGAAAATTTAATTTTCAGTCTGTATTGGATCTAGTAATTATTGGAGATCCAAAACCTAACTACTTGAAAGTAAAATTACATATCCCCAAAAACAGAAATGTCACTGAAAAGAGTGACAAAATCAGCACTGCCTTTTTCCATGTACCATGGGGTACAGGCACTTATACAGCAAGCAACCAAGCTCTGTAGCAACTGGAATTTGGTTCCAGCATTCAGGGGTGGTTTCTGTAGTGAAATGCACAATGACTGACTGGACAGAGTTATTCTGCCAAATACACTGTCATAGATATCTCAGCCTAAAATAACGAAGTTCCTTGAAAATCAGGTCTGTGGGAGCATATGATGATTGAAAATGATTAGAAGCACTGTTTGTGAATGCACACATATAAATAGGAGTAAGCAGCAGGCTCTACTCTGCGACTGCACCTCAAACTCCCTCTGTTTTATCAGCAGGTATTCTAGAGGGCAAGCCATGGGGGAGGTTGAAAAATCACTCTCACAAACAGACACCAGAGGCTCTGGGGCAGTTTCATGAAGATGGAGGTGACACCTCAAGGAAGCCCCTGTCACACATGTAGGGCCTCTGTGCTGCTGCTGCTGCTGCTACTGCTGCTGCTATGACATCTGCTGCACCAGGGCTGCTCCCTGTGGGCCTCCCTCCCTAGGAGGGCACGTACCAGGGCTGGTGGGCAGGCTCAGAGTGTTTGCTTGCTGTGCCCTTGTTGGTTCTGCTCTTGGTGAAGGCACTGAGCTCTTGTCACTGTCTCATGGCGACTCTGCTGTGGGCAAGGTGGGCTGCAGCACAGAGAGTCCCCTCCCTGCCCACATCAAGCTGTGGGATTCCTCTGAAAGGCATCGAGGACCAGCCCTGAGCCTTCCACCGCACAAGTCCATCCAGCATCCAAGCACCCTGTACACCCCGAACTCAGGCCATCCTTCCCACTTCACTTCATTCCCTCTTTGCCTAATTCCTTCCAGACAGTCCACCCCGCTGGATGATGCTTCCTATTAGCATTATAAGCATAATTCTATTCCCAGAGAGACCGCTCCAGGGTTCTACTCAGCCAACACCTGTCAGGGTGCCAGCGGGTTCTGGGAGTACAAGGCCAGAGGCAGGGTTATTCAAGTTGATCACTGCAAAAAGTCCCCCAGCCAAGACAGTAAACATCACATATTATATCTGTCAATGTTACAAAGTTAATAATTTCCATAACTGTCACACAATTTTATCTGTCAATGAGGATGATAGAATAAATAAGAACAAATATTTTTAGAGTCATTATATTGAACTCCTTATTCACCATTTGAGGTTCTCCTCATCTGTTCCTGTGGATGTGAGATGCGATCTGATGGGGTTTGTTACTCCTACAACAGCTTCCCTACTACGTGCTCCCTTGTGCGTCAAATAATTTTTTCCTTCTTTTTTTTTTCTTTTTGGTATCCTGGGGATTGAACCCAGGGGTGCTCTACCACTGAGCAACATCTCAGACCTTTTTATTTTTATTTTTTTGAGACAGGGTCTCCACTATGCTGCCGGCTTGGCCTGGAATTTGCCATCCAACCTCAGTCTCCCAAATTGTTGTGATGACAGGCGTGCACCACCTCACCCCAATAATTATATTTTTGTATGTTGTAGGTTCAACAATACAATTATATATTGTTCTATGCAATTGCTTTTTTAAATAAATTAAGAGAAGAAAGGAAAATACACTTTTAGAGTGTCTTTTCTAATTACATAATTGCCTTTGTCGGAGTTCTTTATTTTTTTTTCTGTGGACTTGAATTGCTGTGTGGGGTCACTTGCTTTTAGCTGGAGGGAATTTCTTTAGCAGCTCTTGTCAGGCAGGTTTGCCAGCCACACAACCTCTGGGTCTAGGATATCTGTGGATGGCCCACCTTCATTTGGCTGTGTCTCAGATGCGCAGCTGACCGTGTTTCTCTTTGAGTACGTCATTCACTGCCTTCTGGGAGCGAGACCTTCTAGTTCGGGTGAACATGAGCAGCTTTTCTCTTGCTGGATTCTGATCTCTTCTTTGTTTTTCAGTGGTTTAATTCTGATGGGTCTGCTGGGGCTCTCTTTTCACAGGTCGTACTGGGTGTCATTGAGATGAATGGTTTTCCTCAAATCTGGGAAGTTTTATGCCATTATTTCTTCCAATATTTTTCCAGCTTTTTTCCCATTCTCCTTTCAGGCCCTCTCATCACGTGGTGCACTTAATGGTGTTCCCATTCTCTGACACTATTTCTTCTCTCTCTGGAGGATTATGTAAACTGTCAATTTGTGTTCAGATTCACAGATTCTTTCTTGTGCAAGTTAAAATCTACCATTGTGTCCCTACTATGATTTTTTTTTAATTTTAGTTATTTACTTCTTCTGAATTTTCATTGGATTCATTTTTCCCCTTCCTGTCTCTGTTGGTATTCTCTCTTCAATGAGACATTTTCCTCATACCTTCCCTTACTTCCTTAAGTGGAGTTTGCTTTAGTTACACATGTATAACGCTGCTTCACTCTTTGCTAATTTGACATCTGGGCCCTCTCATGAGCAGTTTCTGTCATCTGCTTCTAATACTGCTATGGATGGATGACACTCTCCTGCTTCTTTGACCCTCTTCTATGGTAGTTTCTTGTTAAAAATTGATCATGTTCATTTATGTATCACAGTAACTCTAGATGCTGAGTCCCTTCATTCATCCTTCCCTGGGCCTTGATTTCCTGTTTAATTATTTTATGATTTAGCTGGCCCATGGTAGTGGAAACAGTTTCTCTTAGTGTGTGGCCTCTGATGTTGATGCTCAGTCATTACAGCTTCGGGTAAACAAACTGCACCTAGGGAAGACAGCGGGGCAGATCTCCAAACCCTTGATCAAGAGATCCCCTGGGCTGAGCTTCCTCTGGACTCTCCTTGCTGAGTCTCTCTGCAGGTCTCACTTTCAACTGTTAATTCCTACTAATGGCCAGATGACTGCTCATCTGTTTTTGGCAATGCCCTGGAGCAATTAAATTCATGTGCCTTTTCAGGGTGGTTTTGAGACAAGTTTTTGAGGTGTGACACTAAGATGACCCTTTTGCTCTGGTTCTCCTGGTGAATACCTAGCTGGACTGTGGTCTAGCCTGTTCCTGTGAAGTGATTAAGAGTGTCCTCTTAATTGCTGGCCACCCAAATCTCCATACCTTCTCAGTGCCTGCAGACTTGACTCTCACCACACTCTGTCCTGATGAAGTCAGTTCCCTTGGGCAGAGCTTCAGAGACTTTGTTTTCCTTGTCGCTCTTCCCCTGGCCAGAATTCAGAGCCACTACTGCCTGGGCTGGGCTGGGCTGTGGTCCAGGTGGGGAGAAGTGCTGTGGCCTGCCCCCACCCCGGGGAATGCAGCAGTCCTCAGCTGGAAGTCCAGAAAGGGAATCTCTGTCTTGGCTGCACCTCACCCAGAATGGAGCCCCTGTCACAATGCAGCAGGGGACAGCAAGGAAGACAAGGGAGAAGCAGGCTGAGGATGAATGCCAGAGTCTCATTGTTCTTATTATGAGTTAGTAGATTTTCTTGATTCAATGGTTTTTTTCATTCATTGTACATCTCAGGACAATTTCCGGATACTTCAAGTGGTTGTTTTAAATAATTTGCCACAGTTGCGGTAGCTTCACTAGGGAGAGGGTCCACAGCCATCCTGGAGGCTATCTCGGGTACACATTGTTTTCAGAGTTGCATAATTTTACATACTTATTTTTTTCACTTGGCTTAATGCTTTTCCACATTATTACAACCTCTACAAATGTCATTTCTGATTATCACACAACAATCTACCAATGTGGGATGGGCCATCCTTTCATAAACTTCAGTTTAGAAGAGTTTCATGTTTACAGCAAAGTTGGGGTGACAGTGCAGATTTTCAGTGTATCCTGCACCCAGTATTAGCTATTACTGACATCTTACATTAATCCACGGTTTGCTTTTACTTTTTTGCTTTGTTGGGTGATGCTGTGATCATCTTGCTACAAACATGGCTGTTTGTATTGTTGGCTTTTGGACTAGATTTTTTTCAGAAATAAAATCACCCAATCAAAGCACTTTAGAATATATTTGACTATAACTTCAAAGTCTCTTAACATAGGTCTATTGTCAAATTCTGCTAGTGTCTGAGTGGTCATTTAAGTTATAATTTCTAGTTGGGTGCAGTACGCACACCTATGTGTGGTCCCAGTTTCTCAGGAGGCTGAGGCTGGAGGAACATGGGTTAGAGGCCAGCCCGGACAACTTAGCAAGATCATGCCTCATAATAAAAAGATTTTAAAGGGCTGTAAATGTAGTTCATTGGTAGTGTGCCCCTGGGCTCAATCCCCAGTACTTGAAAAACAAAAACAAAGCTGTGATTTCTTGATTTGCTCAGGTAAAAGGTGTGCCTCTTCAGCATGGCTTCTAGCAAAAGGACTGATTGTGGTTCTTGGTATGAGATGATCTTGACAGCATAGGCCAACCTGTTCATGACTAATCATGCCAGTCACCCTCAGCGATGCAGCAATTCAGACTAAATATATTAAAGGGCATTTTCCAGTTCAACCACAGATAGAACATCAAACAATTTTTATGCCAGTTTAGCTCTCTGTGGTAGAATGTTCATCTACACCAATGAGTCTCCAGTGTGATTCTCTGACCAGCAGAATTTCTGGCCTCAGGAGGTCAGAATGTCAGAGAGCAAGGGCTGATACTAACGTGCAAGTGTGGAGGTCAAACCTCAAACCATAAAGCCTGACATGCTTAGGAGTCACATGTAGCCCCAGAACTTGTGTGTGTGTCTGATGCCGACCTTTTACCTTTTCCCAATGGATAAGTTAAAGAATGAAGAAAGGATGTGAGATTCACTTCATGATAATCATTTGGGAGTGATCTGATATAAGAAAAGGATGTAATACATCATTAATGTTATGAAGCCACTTATTGGTATTCAGGTCCGTCTGCTTCTGACTGCAGGGAGGTTGCTAGGGCTCAAAGCACAGAGCAGGCAAGCTCAATGCACTCTTTGAACTGGGATCTGAGAGCAAGGTCTTGGTACTGCCTCTTCATCTCCTGCCAGGAACAAACCCCATGAAGTAGAGATGGGCACGCTGGAAAGTCCCTGCCATTCATGTCTTAAACTGGAGAGACCAGAGTAGCCACTGGCCACAGCCCACTGTGGGTGACACTGTGGTGGCAGGGAACTGTGGTTACACATCTTTGAGATGATGCCTTCCTCCACTCACCCCCCAGATGTGATAAGACTACAAGGGTAACAGCTTAGCTTGCAGGCCCTCTTATAAGTGCCTGGAGTGCAGTGTAACTCCATGTCTCTGTTACCTTCCATCTGGATGGCCTGTCCATTGTGGAAGGTAGGGTGTTGGAATCCACTGTTCTCATGTTGCCCTCCCTTTCCCTTTAGATCTGTGAGTGTTTGCTTTATATGTTTATGTGCTCCGATGTTGGGTGCTTGAGTACTTAAAATTGTCATATCCTGTGGCTGTACTGGCTCATTTATGACTAGACAATGATTGTCTTTGTGTCTTTTTATAGTTGGTGAGTTAAAGTCTATTTTATCTGATGTAAGTGTGTTCTTCCTGCACTTTCCTGGTTTTCATTTGCATGAAATATGTTTCAAAGTGTAAGGGACCAAGCCTAACCCTAACACCTGGGAGCTTCCTTAGAGTTCAAAAGCTCTGCCTTCTCCCTCAAAACAGTCCCTTGAGAGGAGGGATGATGGTTGGCCTGGGGCAGGCAGAACACACAGGAGCCTGAGCCTGAACCCCCCAGGGAATCTTCCTCACCATCCTGAGCTAGAGGCTAAGGAATGGGCAAGAGAGGAGTTGGCCTGGATCTAAAGAGAGGAAACGGGAAGTGAGAGGGGACCATGTCACTTGGAAGAGAAGCCTAGCCAGGCAACAGAAGGGCCAGGCACCCTTTCCTAAAATAAACTGAAGCCAAATTTCTGATCTGTGGCTAAGGTGAAATAGGGAAGAATATAGGTGTCTAGGAGAGCTCATGTATGGGAACCCCACTTCTGAGTGAGGAGGAACCCTACTCCTGGGTGGGCAAAGAGAACAGAATAGCTTTAACAGGTATAACATCCACCCCTTCCCCAGAACTTAATAATTACTAGGAACACCCCAAAAGGGCTTGAAATTCTTATTGTAATCAAAAGTGCCTCCTGGTGCTTGCCAATTTGGGATAAAAAGGGTGCTTCATCAGCAGGTACTACCCTGTGTATCCAGTGATCTAGTGCCAAATCCCCCCCTGTGTAGCCATCAGACTCCTGACCCCACAGTAATCCTCAACCCACTGTGATTCCCTGGAGGGATCAGAAAGTCTTCCACAGTGCCCCGCAAGGGAGCCTGGTGCACTAACTGAGCCTTCCTCCAAACTGAGTGCTCAACCTTCCCTGCAAGCCAGAGCCCCAACAGTTTCCACAGAGGGCCATCCACAAGCAAAACTCTTCTGGGACACCCTGTGGCTCTGGCAGAAGAAGCCAGTAGCCCTCTGCCATTGTCTTGCTTGATCTGGAGACCAAAAGAAATTAAGATATTCAGGCAAAAGAGCACTCTGGAGTTCAGAGACCAGACAGGTGAGAATGTACTATGATCTTATAGACACAAATACACACCATGCAAACTGGCATTCCTAATAATGGCCTTTGGTAAACAGCAGTGTGCTATGGTGCTCAAGGGGTTCATCGTGGCTTTAAAATTAAGAGACATAATATAACTTGCACATGCAATTTTTCTATTTTTCCCCTTAGAGCTAATCTTCACAGATTGTTCAGAGATGATAATGATTATTGTTCACTCTAGAAGCTTCTGCCTGGGAGAAGACAGCAGAAGAAAACTGCCAAACACAACATTGGCCCAGTACATGGATTCAGGAATTGCTACCTATGACCAAGGTGGACCATGGTGCAGTGAAGGAAGTGGCTGGTGGAGGAGAGGATCCATTGGACTGGATCCTTATAATCCTCTCCTAGACAAGCACTTTGGTGCCAGTGGTCAAGTTTGTATTCCTCTGCTCCCCACAATCAGCCTGGCAGGAGAGGCTTCATGTAGAAACTGAACAGTCCTGGCTGGCCAGCCCCAGGCCCACGCAAGCATTGCAGGCTCCGATCCCACCTGTGCTCCTGCCAGCCAACCACTGCTCCAAAGCTCCAGGACAAGGGCTTGGCATAAGAGGGCTGTGAGGAGTTCTTGTTTAACAGGTGTAGGTTCTGTTTGGGATGATGAAAAGGTTTTGAAAGTAATGGTAATGGTTGTATAGCATTGTTAATGTACTTAATGACACTGAATTTTACACTTAGAAATGGATAAAATGGCACATTTATATAACATGAATTTTACCATGATAAAGGAAGAAGTAAGGCTTGTAAAAGGACAACAATGTAGTATTGTATTTGGTGTTATCACTACTCTGGGGTTTTTAAGAGTAGCCAGAAGTTATGATTAGCATGGAGTAGCTCCTGTTTTAACTTTCAAAATTTAATAATAGCATTGAGTCAGGCAAAATAATTTTGTAGGCACACGAGCTGTCAATTGAGACTTCTAGGGAGATACCCTGGCAGGTTATTATGGGGTGGGGAGAAATACTGTGGTTGGTCAGAAAAATCATGATTTGAAATTTTTTTTTTTTGGTTTTGGGAATTGAACTCAGGGGCACTCAACCACTGAGCCATATCCCCAGCCATATTTTGTATTTTATTTAGAAACAGTCTGACTGAGTCGATTAGTGCCTCATTTTGCTGAGGCTGACTTTGAATCCGTGATCCTCCTACCTCAGCCTCCTGAGCTGCTGGAATTATAGGCCTGCACCCCAGTTCCTGGCTGCAATTCTAATACTTTTGAATCGCTTTCTAGTTCGTTGCTTATATTTTCCTAGTCTGTAAAATGAGACAAGTAATAGCTGCTGCGTCAATCTCTCAGAAATGCTGATGTAAAGACACACTGATCACATAGCATACTCACCTTGAAATATATGGTCTGTGACCTCACATCTGATGTCACTGTATTGGGAACATTCATAAAGAAAATGTTTCTTTCATCCTCCACAGAGAGAAATGGAGGATTGTGTGAGTGGCAGGGATTCTACTGAGCAGGAGTCAGGATGTTGACTTCCACCAGTTTAGTCTAGTATTCAAAGTGTTTTTCATCTGTCAGTAGTAATCCTATTTCAACCTTATTAATTGGGAAGCTGCTTGGTTATGTAGAGAATCCTTCTTTAAAGTTCTAGTGAGATGACAATCTTCTCAAATTCATTGAGCTTCTGTTTCTTCATCTGTCACATGAGGGTAAAATTTACCTTGTCTACTTGACAGGATTCTTTTGAGGATTCATCGAGGTCTTTCCATTCATTTTATTCATTCAGTAAATATTCATGGTGTGCTTATCACTTATTCTGGAGGATGGGAATGTAATGTTCATAAAAGCAGACAGGTTCCACACCTTCCTATAGACTCCAGTTAAGTGGCATAGACAATGTATGTGAGGCACCTACCATGGTGCCTGGCATGTTTGTAAATGCCAGTAAACATAGCTTTCTACCTGTGATGTTTAATTGTATGTGCCAACTTGACTGGGCTGTGGAATACCCAGATATTTGGCTAAACATTATTTCTAGGAATGTCTGTGAGGGTGTTGCTGGAGGAGATTAGCATTTGAAGTGGTGGATTCAGTAAAGCAAAATGCCTTCCTCAGTGTGGTGGGACTGCTTCAATCCACTGAGGGCGTGAATTGAAAGACAGAAAAAGGAGGAATTCTCTTTCTTGACCTGCCTGCTTGAGATGGGAAATAGCCTTCTCCTGCCCTCAGACTAAAACTCACACCATATATGCTCTTGGATCTAAGGCTCTTGTATTTAGACCTGAGTCTCCAGTTTACAGACAGCAGATTGTGGCACTAATACGCTAACCCTTGAGGTAAGCATCCTCAAATTAACTCGTGGGTATCCAACTCAGTGCCTTGGAATAAGGAAGCTGGATCTCAGTTGCAAACTGATTCCCTTGCTCGTCCGGTCATGTTGTTCATATTCACAATTCTAAGCTATTGCTACCCATACTGTAAAGAGTCATTCTTCTCCATATAATATGAAATGAGGTGAGGGGCGGGAGAGGGAGAGAGTGTTCTCCCAGGTCATTCAATTTATCTTCCCTCTAGAGCTGGTAAATGCGATTTTATGTCTAGAGAATAGAGGATTTAAAAGTTTACCAAAGTCCTGAAAACTTAAATTGAAGGCAGGGATAATATTGCTGTTCATCACTGTCTACTTATTTTCTATTTAAAGAGTTCTATCTTCCTAGTATAAGGGGTTAATACAGTGTCAGGGGAAATGTCCAGTGAATGTATTGATTGAATGTATGATGATAAATGTGACCAACTTACCTCCTAATCTTCCTCTAAGTTTGCCTAGCTGAAGGTGAATGAAATTATTATTTATTAATTTTTTTTAGTTGTAGATGGGCACATTACCTTTATTTTATTTATTATTATGTGGTGTTGAGGATCGAACCCAGTAACTCATATGTGTGAGGCAAGTGCTCTGCCACTGAGCCACACTCACCACCCGAAATAACTTTTAGTACAGCCATGAAGGTCTTTTTTCTTTGCCTTGGGACCGTGGTACCATATATTATTATTATTATTATTATTTTCATTTTTTATATATATTTTTTTAGTTGTCAATGGACCTTTGTTCATATGCAGTGCCTGAGAACTGAACCCAGTGCTCACACATAGTAGGCAAATGATCTACCACCACACTACAATCGCAGCCCAATATTATTATTATTTTTCTTTTGCAAAGAGTAAGAATTTGGGGCCTGGGGATGTGGCTCAAGTGGTAGTGTGCTCCCCTAGCATGCATGAGGCACTGGGTTTGATTCTCAGCACCACATAAAAAAAAAAAAAAGATATTGTGTTCACCTAAAAAAAAAACTAAAAAAAAATATTTAGAAAAAAGAGTAAGAATTTGTAGGTTGGCATCAGGTGTAAGATATTTTCATATGTGGTACTATATGCCTGAATATAAAGTTTTAACATTTCAGCTAGGAACAATTAAGTTATGCCAGGATAATATATAAGGAAGGAAATGAAGAATATATACACTGTTTACATGTCAAAAATGTGTCCACATTTTACCAGGGAAGATGGCTATAATACCTGTTCCAGAAAAGGGAAGGACATTTATTAGCAAGGGAGACAAAAGGTTTCTAAGGAACTTTACATATTGCATGCAAAACCAAAGTGACCTGGGTGCGTAGAAAGAATGAGTCTGTTTAACAAAGCAAGTTAATTTTAGTTTTAAGACTGTATTCTCTATTATGCAATATTTCTAAAAAAAAATAGTTGTATTGAATGTAGCATTTTTGTTTTACATCTGTCTTTGGCTTGCTCAAGACAAATGCAATGCTGAAATTTTTTTTTTCTGATGATCTAATAAGAAGTGTACTTCTGTCACATCCAGAGTGACTGATAATGCTAAGGTCTATCCATTACTCCATTGAAATAATAGGGTTTGCTTGCTTTTAAGGTCACTGGGCTATAATGTTGTTATTGTCTTTCCTGCTGTGCTGTAGTCTCATTTTCATGGAGGACTGGTAGAAGAGGTAGGTATTGGGCAGCACTCTTCACAGACATAATGCCACTGTCAGACCTCTTTGCCTGCAGTCCTGAATTTCCTTGCATACAACAGGGGTTTCAGTGGCATAAGAAACTTGACTTTCACTATGGATTCAACAATGCAACAACAGAAATCATTCTTGAATATTATTTGTCTTCAAGTTAGAATGTAGGATGAAAATATTTAACAGTTTGCATCTCAAGAATGCTTTGTGGTGCTTAAAATAAACAAATCATATATTTGAGGGTGGAGGTATAGCTCAGTGGTAGAGATTTGCCTGGTATGTGCAAGACCCTTGATTAGATCAACATCAGAATAAATAAATAAAATCATACTAAGCAGAGTGGTAGGAGGAAAAGGCTTTTAAGTCAGAATTTAACTAAATTTCTGATCATTTGAAGTTCCGTTAAATAGCAAACCACATCTTGAACATTATAGTCAAAAACATTCACTTGCATTTTAAATGAGGTCTAATTTTTCTGTAGTGGATATAGACTAATTTGCATTTCTGTCTTGTTGTTTTTATAAAAGGATATACATAACCTCATACTTTTCTCTCTGCTTATGTAATTTCCTATTGTAGGTTTGACTTTATTAACTTCCAAAAATTTTACATGTTTCAGGTTTTGCTTTGTAGTCTCATTTTCATAGAGGATTGGTAGAAAAAGAGAGAGGAATTGGTAGCATTCGTTCATGCAAAAAGTCCAAACTTTTTATTAAACTGAAATAGCTCAGGAAATTTTAGATTGTTGTTGTTTTGTAGAAATAATTGTACATGAGGAAGCCTCAAATGTTAATAGAACACAGGACTCCTGGGTTCAAAATCCAGCTCTATTGTTATGTTGTGTGACATGGGGTGAGGCATATCTCTCTGAGCCTCTGTTTGTACTATATCATCTCTGATGTCATATTTCACTACATAAATATATGCAACCCTTCCTATGTCGGCAGGGAATTGGTTTCAGGACCTCCTATGGATTCCAGAATCTGAGGATGCTCAGGTTCCTTATGTAAAACAGCATAGTGTTTGCATGGAATCTTCACACATCCTCTTGTATGCTTTAAATTTTTTCCAGACCACTTATATCTAACACAATGTAAATGTCTCGTAAATAATTTTATACTGGATTTTTTTAGGGAATAATGACAAGAAGAAATCTGTACATGTTCAGTAAACACAATTTTTTTGGGGGGGGGTTTACTATTTATGATCTGAGGTTCATTGTGCCTGGAGAGATAGAACCTGTCCTGAAATTTCGAGTCTACATAGCAATGTTTGTTGTATACCTGGTGCTGACCTGCTCCCCATGCTCCCCAAACTTGGAGACCTCTGTGTTTTCTCAAAGCAAAACATGTTGGCTTAATGTAAATAATTAAAATCAGGACTTCTTTCCCTAAGAAAACATTTCCTGAGAAGAAATAAAGCCACAATTTTTTAAAACATAGGGGTTATTAAAATTTTCAGAACCACTTTTTTGCATGAGCATCATTTGGTCACCAGCAGGCATCTTTCATTGGCTTCATATGGCAGCGACTGAAGAATATGTTTGCAGGAGCGCTGCGAGGCCTCGCCGCGCCTGGTCACGCCCTGGCCCGGAGCACCCTCGTCTGACCCCTTGGGTCGCCAGGGGCAAACGTCCTGGGGCTCCTCGGGCAGGTCAAGGAGCAAGTGTCCCAGGAAGGCGCGCCCTGCGCGCCAAGGGTCGCTCCGGATGCCGCCCCCCAGCTCGGCCCCCTCCGCTCCTCCCCCTCATCCCATGTCATCCCCCCCCCCCACGCGCAGCACCCCGCTGCCTCCAGTGCGCAGGCCTGGCTGCCCCAGCGCGCATGCCCTGGCCTCGCGCTGCCTGGCCCCGGACGCCGCCGGCTGCGCGGCCTGGACCTCTTGTGGCCCGGCAGTGAGTATCCTGCGTGAGCAGCGGCAGGGGCGTTCTCCCGCACCAGGGCGGGCGAAGTTCCGCGACCCTACTTTTCCGCGACCTTTGGGGGCCCGCCGGCGGGTGCGGGCGGCGAGCGTCTGCGCGGGGCGGAGGGACGCCATGCCGCGGGAGGGCTCCGTGTCAATTTTTTTGTGCGGCTGCGGCCAGAGCCTGTGGCTCGCGGTAGGCGAGCGCGGGGACCCCGGCGTGGCAGAGCCATGGATGGACCGGCTCGGGGCCATGGACTCGTAAAAAGCGGCGGTCCCGGTAGCAGCGAGACCGGGAGAGGCGCTTCTGGAGCGGTCTGGGGGCCAGTGCGGCGGTCGGCGGCGAGGCCGACTGGAACCAGGCGCCCTCGCTCGCCTCGTCGTCGGGCTTCAACAGGGAAGACAATGGGAAGCCCCCGTCCTCCGCCCGGTCCTTGCCCAGATCCCCGTGGAGGAAGCGGCGCGAGTCCATCTTGGCTGAAGAGGACATCATCCATGGGTTTGCCATGACTAGCTTTGTCACTTTTGAAGGGCTGGAGGTAAGCGCCCCCTCCCCCCATCTACCTTTATGCGCAGCCTCCTCGTAGGCACCGAGCTCCCAGCTGGGCTGGCCTTTCTAGGCGCTGTCTGTCAGTCTGTCTGGCCTGCATTTTCCTTGTGTGTCTATACCAAGTTTAGTATAACCATTCATTTTTTATTTTACATGTGAGGTGCTTCTGCTTCTTGGCTGTTGTATATATAGTGTTGCTATGAACATGGATGTGCAAGTCTCTTTGCAATCCTCTTTTCTGTTTTCTCTCTCTGTGTGTGTGTATGTACATACGTAGATATCTATCTATATATATACACACACAGAGAAGTAAAATTGCTAGATCACATGATAAGTCTGTTTTTATTTTCAAGGAACTGTTTTCCATAAATAACTAGATTTTTTTTTTTTTAAAGAGAGAGTGAGAGAGGGAGAGAGAGAGAGAGAGAGAATTTTAATATTTATTTTTTAGTTATCGGGGGACACAACATCTTTGTATGTGGTGCTGAGAATCGAACCGGGCTGCACGCATGCCAGGCGAGCTCGCTACCGCTTGAGCCACATCCCCAGCCCAAATAACTAGATTTTAAAGATATGTATTTAAGGTCACCTTGTTGGTCCTTGATCTCTAGATTGTTTTGAATTGACCCTGGATAAGTGCTCTCAGTAACCTGCTGTAGCATACCTTGAACTTGAACACACTCCCACCACTGTCTATTGCTCACTGAGGCCCAGCCCCAAATAACAGATTCTCAGGATCCATGACTGGCCAGAGAAGTAAGTTGAATCTTAGTAAGCCTGAGCTTAAATATTTCTTAATTGTTCAGATCTTTTAGTGCCCCACTTGGAGATTACTGTCATCACTGTGTCTCATCAGTTCTATTGTAGTTATACAAGACAGTTTTTTTTTTTAAATCAGACTTTATATTCCTTTGTGTAGGTACCAGGTTTTAGTTCTGTCTCCAAAACCTGCAGAATTTGGTACAATACTCTGTTGGCAGTTTTCTAGTGAATGTTTGGTTCATCAGACGAGTGATTGATGGAAAGGTATATGGTAGAATTAGTGTCTTTAATCTTGACCATGGCCCCAGATGGCTGTTTGACCACATCTAAGCTACCAGCCCTCTTCTTGTCATGTCAGATTATAAGCTGAAAGAAAGAATGAGCATAGGTTAAAGAACATTTAGCACTTACCTTGTGCTAGGTACTTTGCTAAGCACTTACATTAGCTCATTCCGCTTTACAGTAGTGCAGTGGAATACATTTCACTTTTGTAGGCAATGAAACAATAGAGAAGGGAGATGGTCTGCTCAGCTCAAAGAGGGAGACTAGACACAGGATGTATATTTATTTTCCATGAGACTAGTAAACTCATGTTATAGTTATAGCCAGGAGCTAGGATAGTTTCAACACCACCAGCAACGAACTATAAGCTGTAAGATTTAGAAGAATGAATAGGAAGATCCTGAGGTGGGGTACTGAGACCCTGTATAAAAGAACCACATTTTAATTAGTAACAAATGGAAGGAGTGGTCAGTGCAAGTTGAACAGTGGAGAAGGTTATGTGCTATCAGAAAGTGTTTGAGAGAGACAGTTGCCCTGATTTGGAAGAAGGGGAGTTGAGGGAAAATGAGTTCCAGAGGACAAAATGAGAGGATGAGAAGATAAGTTCCTTCACAAAGGGGCTTGGGTTTTCCAGTCTCCAAGCAGAACAGTGAAATGTGACCTGATGGCTTAGCTGGTGTCAAGGCTCCAGGTAGCAAGATAGCATCCTTCTTCTTAGATTGGGCCCTCAGCATCCCCACCATGGAGTGTGTGGGTCGAGTTTTCAGCACACATTTTGCACATATTCTCTTCCCCCACCGTGAGTTAAAGAGAACATGAAGGAGAAATCAACAAATACTCTGAATCTCTTGACATAGAGAGCAAAACATATGGATAGTGTCTTGCAACTCTTGATAATTTCATTGAACTATATGAAACTTAAAGTTGATATGTAGGCCTACCCCTGATTAACATTATTACTGTCATTCTGACTTGATTGGATAAACTGATATGGAATAATCTATTAAATATGTCACACTTGAACAAGGAATGTAAATTATATTTCATCTATAATTAGGTGGGAGACAAAAATCACATAGAGACGATTTTAGTGAATATGTCTTGATGTGTACACAGCATCACTAGAATTTTTTCTCTGTTCCATGGGGAGAAAGAAGTTGATTGCCTTTCAAGAATTGATTGCTGTCCAGGAAATGAGAGGTTGAGGGGTGAATTATGTAATGTTCACAGAGTAGGTTTTATTTATGGATTCAATGAGATTAGCTGCAGTCTTCCTAAAGTTAATGGCACTGGAAATGCACCATTCTGTATTTAGCTGGAAATACCCAACTTTCCAAGTTAGAGACCTAATTGCTTCTCAGATTATAATGTGTTTGCATTTGTATCTCCTTCTCCTTTAATGGGAGCTGTCTGCTGCCTTGTCTACCTCCTGCCCATTTTAAATTATAGAGGTTTGTGGCAACAATAGGAGGAAAATTTTTGTGAATTCATTGCAAACTTTTAGTTAATTTTCAAATAAGTCATAACCATTTACTGTGAGTTAGCCACACACCATGTAATAAAATCCTCATCTAAGACTTTATCAACAGGTCCAAGTTAAAGGTAATTGGATATCATCATCTTGAAATGAATTTTATTATTATTATTATTATTATTATTATTATTATTGCACTTTGCAAAGAAGCTGGCCAATATATTCAGCTGCCCAGCTATAGAGTCATCTAGGATGAGGGTATACAGGTGGCCTTTTGACACCTCTTTGATTCACGTTCTGCAGGAACTGCTAATGAGTATCCAGTGTTGGTTGTTTTATTCAAACTGAAGAGTGAAAACAATGTCCGTATTTTACATTTGGAAAAATCCAGACAGTAAGATGGAAATAAGTTAATAGTTTTATATCAAATGTACTGTGAAATAAGGTAAAAGAAACACCCATGGAATTCCCTTGTTCTTCATGTCTAGTAATGAGAAGTAATCTTGAATAGCTATTCAGACATTGTACTTGTTTTTCTTTTTTCTTATATTGAGAGTAATGATGAGCTGAACATGTTAGTTCATACCTGTAATCTCAGCGACTCGAGAGGATGCAGCAGGAGTATTGCAAGTTTGAGGCCAGCCTCAGCAATGATGAGCAATACAATGAGCAATACTGTACTCAGTTCCTTTAGGGAACTTTAAACCTGAGGGAGTACAAAGTCATGGAGGAGAGAAGAGACCAAGGTTCTGGGGATTCATATGCGCTCCTGCAGGGCAGCCAGAGTGGATGAAGCAAGGTGCAGGCAACAGAAAGCCCAGAGCAAGGCTCCACAGAGGGCAGCAGTGAGCACAGCTGTCTGGAGGAGCCTTTCTGTAGTCCATATGCCACATCCATCAGCAGAAATGATCCACTGAAAGACAGAGGCCTGGTGACCTGCCTTTGTGTAAGGGAACAACTCTCCCTTCTCCCTTTCACCCCAGCAGCCATGGAGAAAGAGCAGGGAGGGAAAGGAGGAAGAAAGGAAGAAGAAAAGAGCACACTGAGGGTGGGATGCTGAAGACAGGAGGAGACGAGGGTCCAAGGGTAACAGGCAGGCTTCATCTATATGGCTGGGATGAGACTCTCTTAATAAGTGGATGGAAGTTAGGGATTCAAACTGATGCTGTATTGAGACAAGACACCTGATTAAAACCTCCAGGTGCACCAGGTTCTCTTTGCAAGACACATGAGTCACAGCACCATCTCAAATCTGGGACATGACATGGGAAGAGAGAAGCAGGCATCTTGTGCTATAATCTCTGTGAAGTTACTGGATTTGGTTTGCTAATTTCACTTTGGGTTATTTTAACTTCATCTTCCCTGGGCCATTCTTCCCTTTTATTTTAATGGGTCTTCTTATTACCCTCCCCCACCTTGGTCGGTTGTCTTTCCAATAATGAGCAAAAGAGACAAAGACTGTCCAAACGTCAGTGCAGGTGCATGTGCATCCTGGTGGAGGGCCTGCTCTGACCCAGGATTTCTCCTAGTGCCTTGTTTCCTGGGCATGTTTCAGAAGCTTATTTCATGTTTTAGAAAAGAAGACCTATTACCTAAAGCACTAGCCCATCCTTTGAGGACATAATCCAACTTTATAAACAGCCTAAACTTCTTCAGCTCTCTTTTGGGCCATTCCTTCTCCTCATCTTTAGGGGAGGTGGCAGCAAAACCTGAGTTCCCACCTCCCGTCAGGCTTTGCTGCTAGCTCACCACCCTCAGGCCTTGTTTCCAGGTGGAAAATATCTAAAGTGTTGAACCAAGGGAGAGGAATCTTATTCATCTGTCACATTCTCAATTTTCCCTTCCAAACCTTCTCCATGTTTTCCTGGCTCTGAGTACCAGAGCCAGTATCTCAACATCTTACTCCATTTCTAAGTCTTCCGTTTCTAAGACTGAAAGACTCTCATGAGTGACATGTATTTTCCTGTTATCAGTAATATATAATGAGACAAGCTTCCCAGAACTGCTCTTGTTCAGATACTGTTAGAAACAGCACAAGAAAACTGCATATCATTTGAAATCCATGCATAGATGATCGATGCATGGACAGTGCTCCTGTCCTTGATTTCATCCCAGTTCTGTGATGAAATGCATTTCTGCAACCTCTGACTTCATTCATCTACCATAAGTGGACTTGCTGCTTTGAGCCCCTACCCACTTTTTCAGCTTCACCAAGGTTGTTGATCTGTTTCATTCTAAATCCAAAGATTCAGACCTCCTCGATCTGGTGGAGCTGCAGATGACCAATGACCCTCCCCTCTGGCCTCTGCATGCACCATCTTGGAAATGTTTAACATTACTAAAGCCAGAACACCATGGAAGGGAAGAGCCACCTGAGTTGAATGAGATCCTCAGTTATTTTAAGTGTGGGAAAATTCAGGACATACTTGATTCTGGATGGAAAAATCAGATTCTGGATGGAAGAAGTGTATCTTTGTACCCAAACTTTGCCACAGATGTTTTGTCTTCTCTCTTCCTTACTAGGTATACTTTATCATTATAAATGTTTACAGATTTTTAACAGAAGCTGTGTAAGTGATGGTTATATGATGTTTCTCCTGCTTTTATAGCCCCTGTGCACTTCTAACCAAACCCCACGTGTAAGGGGGAAAAAGTCTATTTTCCTAAAAGCTCTTTAAAATTCAAATTGTTCTTCTGCCCTTACAATCATTATTAATTTATTTGCCTCTTGCAAAACAAGTGAAACCCTGAGTAGGCATTAACTCTTTTGTTGTTTGCATTTAGTTATATGAGATGTTATATGGGATGGTTTGGGTATTTCCCGTGGCTCTGTACACATTGTCTTCCATTTCCAAGACTGAAAGACTCTCGTGACTGAAATGCATTTTCCTGTTATCAGTGATATATAAGTAGACAAGGTTCCCAGAACTGCTCTAAAACTTTGTTTGCATGTTCCCTGGACTCTAGCAGCAGGTGAACCCTAATGTCATTTCCAATATCTATGTGTATCTGGGGCCCAGCAAGGAGAATTCCAGTAGGAATGTCAGGAACCATCCCCAGTGCTGTCCTCACACAACTTCCTTATGGGCTTTGGAGTGGCAGTGAGGACCATCCTTGCCACCATCCACAGGTGATGCTGTCTCTTGGCTCAGGCTGGGCATGAAGGCAATGAAGACAAATGAAGAGTCAGTGTCCTTACCAGGAGGGCTTAGTAAGCTCTGAGATTGTGTGAGCCAAATGGAGAGGGGGGATTGGGTGGGGGGCACTGCCCTTAAATCCCAAGGGAACTTCTCAGAGCTCACTGGAAACCCTTCACTTGATGTGCCTAGGTTAACCACTGTCCTTCCTATTACTGCCGTCACAGCTTGGAGGCCAGTTCTCTCAATCCTGTGCACTGGGGAAGAGAACACCACTTACCAGCTGTTCCCTGTCTTCTTCCATGTGATGCAGACACTCTGGATTTTGATGTTATGTAGATTTTTACTGTGTTCATAGTTGATGGAGAATTATGACAGGAATATAATGCTTCCTTCCTAGATACCACCCTGTTTTTCTCTTATATCATAAAGATAAATAATATCACCCAGAAGTGACAAAATGTTGGCTTGTGCAATTGGCAGGTTTCCCTTAGGCTTTCTCAGAGGTCCCTTTCCTTTTTCATTGAGCTCTTTCCTCTGGAGGCTCTAGAGGCCAGAGCCTTCCAGGGGTCACCCAGCTGCTGTAGTGTCCATTGTGCAGATAGATGTGCAAGGTGAGACTGAATCTGTGCAGTTAGTTATTGGAGAATTGCCAATTTTTCTGCCCCCAGACTAGGGTTACTTGCTCATGGTCTGCTTGGATCACACCAAAGGAGGACAGATTTCTCTTTGAAGAGAACATTCTATCAAGAGGCAGGTTCACCCATCCCCTCTCTGCATCATCTATCTGCAATGTATTGGCACCCCACATTTGGTTTTCATACTTTATGATTTTATGTCAGTTTTTATTTTCTCGTTAAAAGCTTCAGTTATCTCTGCATTTTAGTAATAACCCGTGGAAGAAACTCTCTTTGAATTATAATCTCTATTCTCTATAAGGTTGTATTTCACTCAGAATCAAGGGAACAATGGACACACTGTGAAAGTTCCTGTCCCACCCTTGTAAAGCTGTGTAGCTCCAGATCCAGAATGGTCTGGACATCATATAAGGTGTTACAGAATCTTCTCCAGCCTCTGTCAGTCTCCGCCTGTTTGCCCCAGACCATCTTCACAGAGTCTCCGCTTCTTCTATCACATCTCCTCTCTCTCTGACCCTTGTGTCTGTCTTAGGCCCACTTAGATAACCAGAATAATCTTCCCATCTCAGAATTCCTTAACTTAACCACAGAAGCAAAGTCCCTTTAGCTGCGTAAGGTGACATATTCACAGGTTTCAGGAATGAGGATGTGTGCATCTTTAGGGGAGGAGAATTACTTCATCTAAGTAATTGTCCAACGAGGAGAAAAACTTAGGTACTTTGGTAGGAAAAAGAAGTTAGAATTTGTAGTCTTCTCTCCCATGAAGAGTGCTAGAAAATGTGGGGTATGTATGTTTACCTTTGCTGATTTTTTAAAGACCTGGATAGAGGCTCAGAGGAGGCAAAACCATGATTATGGAGAAAGGTTTTGGTTTAATTCATGTAGTGAGGAAGGAGAAGATAGAGGGGGTACAGTGCAGGAGTGGTATGGAGGAGCAGCAGTGCAGGGCAGGGGTGCTCTCCTGCAGGAGATCGGAGGCCATGTGCTGAGGCCAGTTTCATGGTAGAGAAGCTCCATTTCATGGGCCTACTTTATGTCATTATAATGGCCCTTGTGCTGAAGAACTGGAAGTTACTCAAAGTGAGAACGGAAACAGGCTCTTCAAACACAAAAGGTCTGTTTTCATATCTGACTGACCCATGTGCATCACCTGTACATTGTGTAGGGAGTTTGCATAGGAGAAGGTGACAATGGTGGCAGAAGCCAGTTGCAGTTGTGCACATGAAACAAAGCCCCTAGGACCCAGCAATTCTGAAACAAGAATAAGACGCAGTTGCTGGCCATAGCTCTACTGTCAAAGGAAGTGGCAGAGATGGGTTCCTGGTTCACAGCCCCTCTCTGCACAGATGGCCTATTTGATCAGACCAATCAGCAATTCTGGCTTTACTTTGTAGATCATTAGGGTCTAAATAGACTGGGACTCCCTACAGCTCTGACAGTATCCAATATAGTTCAAGCTAATAAGGAAGCTCAATAGGCACCAGGGCTATCATCAATATGAAAAATTTCTTTTTTTTTCCAATCCCAGTTTCTGAGAAAAAGTCAATATCAATTTGTTTTTACCCTAAAGACCATACAATACATTTTAACAGTTTTCACACAAGGTATGTTAACTCCTTTAGCCATGGCAAAAACTTCATCAAAGAAACCCAGACGTAGTCATATATGATATACGGGCTTGATGACATGATAGTTATTGGGCTTATAAAAGAGAAGCAGAGGGCTGGGTTTATGGCTCAGTTGTGGCGCCCTTGCCTACCATGTATGAGGCACAGGGTTCAATTCTCAGTAAATAAAACAAAGGTCGTCCATCACAAAAAAAAAAAAAAAAAAAAAGGAGAGAAGGCTGAGCACAGAACTGGACTAGCTGACCCATGTGGCAAGCTGGGGTGGGCTGGCCAGTCCTGCAGAACTATGAGGGTGATCCAACAGGGCAAATCTGAGGAATCAGAAATGTTTCTCAAGTGATTAAAAAAATTTTTCCTGATGCCTCCCTGAAGTGAACAAAGAACATAACACTTGCTATAACTACCTGGATTCTAGAGAAAATATATTTTATGTTTAGGAATATGATTAAGTTATATTGGGGAAAAAAGGAATGAAAATAAAAAGAAAAATCTAGAAAAATCATGAAAGAAAAGAAAGAAAGGGAGGGAGGGAGGGAAGAAAGAATGATTGTGGAAGGTGGTCCCCCAAATAAGAAGGTCTCAAGGTCACAGTGGGTAAGAATATTGGACACATTCTTGGATGTCTATGATCCCAAAAGTCCTTCAACTAAATTGTAAAAAATATCCAAAGAGACTGGCATCCATGGGAAAGCCCCTAGAGGCAGCAGAGAGATAACCTTGAGGATTCGAGCAGGTCATCACCTTACCTTGCTTCGCCATAAGCTATTTACCTTTTAAAAGGTGATCTGTGGCTTGCTGTTGGGCACAGATAAAGAGTGTTTGCATTCTTAGGGAACATTGGAGGCCTGGACCTCTTGGTAGACCCTGGAGAGTATCAGGAAGCATTGACATAGAAATGGGCCTTCCTTGAGACTCTCTGATTAAATGCAGGGATTTGCTCATAAACTTAAATTGGGCTGAAAGGCCACAGGTGTCCAGTAAGTGCATGAACAGGAAGACTGCCCACGTGCCCCACTGCCCTTTCTGCTGCTTTGTCCTCTTCTGCAGTGAAAACCCAGTGCTGCCTTATACTTCTTACCAGAACAGTGATGAGACTTGCAGAAAAAGCAGGAAATGATGAGGAAGAATGCTTCTGGGGGGATTCTTGGGAAATACTTTGGAAAATCTACCTCCTTCCATCATGTTTTATGGAAAAGCTAAAGACAGGAGAATAAAAAGCAAAGCCAAAACACCAGAGCCATCTTCCTAGGAGGCCAGGTTGTATTCTTCCACATGAACTGTCTGAAGTGGTATTAGTTATAGTGACCAGTTATTACCTATGTAGACAGGGTAACCAACCAGTGTGCAACCTGACCCTTTGGGAGGACTGTTCCTAATTTTTCTCATTGAAATTATCTGAAAAGGGGGTCATTTAACATGGACCTCTGGTCAGTGGCCAATGGTTGGGCCATTGAGTAAAGAAAATGGACAAAGAGCAATGAATACCCTGTTCTTGGTACTTCTTTATGCAGAGCAGATACTGAGGTTACCTTGGTCCTGCCAGATTTAGATTTGCTCATGTCATTTTAGATCATCCAGAAGCCAAGAAACTCCTACTGGTTAGAACAATAGAGGATGATACATAGGTCCTGACCACATGGACACAGAAGTCTGGCAACAGAATGCGTGGGTGCTGTAGCCCTCTGCTGTTGGCACCTGGGCTGGTAAAAGCAGCTGCCCTGTTCCCTGAAGAAGGCTCAAGTGTCACTCATGAACACATAACCTGGCAACCTATAACCCGTCACTGCCTACATATTATCTCCCTATTTCCACTGTAACAGATTGCCTCAAACCCAGGAGCTTAATTAGAGTATGAACTCACTACTTTATAACTCTGGAGCTCAGAAGTCCAGAGTTGGTTTCTTTGGGCTGAAATCCAGCTGTTAGCAGACTGTGCTCATTATGGAGGTTCCAGGTAGAATCTGTTTACTTGTCTTTCCCAGTTTCTGGAGATTTCCTGCACTCCTGGATTCATGGCCCCTTTAATCTTCCAGGCCAGCAGTAGCTGGCTGAGTGAGTCTTCCTCTTCCTCATGCTGTTACCTTTTAGATTCTAAACGTCTGTCTCCCTGTATGGCATCAAAAAGAGCTTTGCAGTTCCACTAGGCCCCTCAAGACCATCCTGGGAAAATTCTTCATTTTAAGGTCACCTGATAGGCAGCCTTCATTTTCTCTGCAACTCAGGTCCCCGTTAACAAGTGGCACACATGAAATTAGGATGCAGACATGTTACAGGCTGGGAAACCTGGGAAGTGCCACCTCTGATTGAAGGTGCCACATTACCCTTATTCTATGGGGCTGTCTTCCCTCAAATAAGGTTCTGGATTCTTTTTCACTGACAGGATTATTCCCTGGCTAGGTGCTGGACTCTGTTTTATCAATCCTTTTCACCTTTATGACCACACAACCTAAAAGAAAATGTGGTGAGCACCTTCCAACTGTTGTTATGGAATTCCCCTTTTAGAAGTTTCAGTGTACATCAGAATTTAAATTTTGGCATTCAAACTTGCTATTTTCCCACTCTGTGAGTATATCTATATTAATAAATACCTTACATTTTTTCATATTATCTTTTAGAGAAACCAAAAGTAATGTTTTTTTCCTTTTTTTCTAGTTTTCCAGGCTTTAGATTGAATTTTTCAGCAGTGAACGCATGAAGAAATGAATCAATAGATGATAATTTCTTTTGCAATTCAAATTTTTATATTTTAATGTCTTCCTTCCAGAAGAGTGACAGAAAAATGTGAATATTTTGAGTTATGAATAATCTTTTTATTGTTCTGACTGTTATCTCTCTCTTTACCTTTTAACCCAAGAATAACTAATGGAAGTTGGATATTTAGCTATAGGCTTAGGTGCTACACTATTTCACCTGCTTTTATATATTTTTGTATTAAGGAAAATAAGACACCTGCATATCTGTAATTAGCTAATGTATTCAGCATCAGTCTCTATCAACAAGATTCAGGTGTACAGAGTACAAAAGCACTTTATACAGAGTGTTGGCTTTTACTTGTGGGAAAGATTACTCACTCTGCATGAAATGAAAAGACAGCTCTAAGAAAAACATTTTCTAAGCATATATAATGTTTGCCTGGACTAGTGCCATTATATTTATGGCTGCCTAATATTCTAAGGTTCTAAGATATCTGCTTAGGTAACACTTCTTCTAAAACTTAGACTGTGCAAACCAGCCCTATTATAAAAATTCAGAGTCCAAAGTCAAAAATTCATTCACCAAAAGACAGTATTGAATTCCTGCTGGGTGCCAGGCACTCCCTCTGTTTGGGGGTAAAAGAAGAGAGTCAATAGATAAGATCATGAATTATATGAGGTGATAAATAGGAGCAATGGCAGAATCTAGAGCAGAGGTGGACCTGGAGAGATGGTATGTGAGATGGTGAGCTCTTTTGGGTACTGATCAGGCTGAGTGGAGACTGTGGGATAGAAAGGACGTCACACAACAGACTCAGACCACACTGGGTGGCTCAACCACTTCCAGACAACCAGAGAAAGGAAGCCAAATGCCAGTCAGAGAGCAAGATGGGAGAACAGAGGTGGAAGTAGAGAGAAGGTGGTCAGGTCATGGAGGACTGAAGGCCAAGGCTAATGGTCTTCTGGATGTGATGGGAATCATCAGAGGATTCTGAAAAGGGATTGATAGAGTCTGGTTATACATGCATTTTTTTAAAAAATAAGTGATTACTGTGTGAGCAGAATTTAAAAATCAAACAAAAACTTTTTCCCTACATCTCTGCTTCATTATGGGTCCTTAGCATCCACCTAACTGTTAAAAATTGAGCATTTAACCAATATGCATTTGGACACATATTTGAAGACTCTTGAATTAAAAATGCAAACCATTTTGTAGACAATATCATGTAGACAATATTCCTTTAAATGCACAATTAAAAAATTAGTAAGAAAAAAACCTGCTTTAAAAAAAAAACTTGAAATTTCACACATTAGAGGTTTTTAAAGAGTTCATTTATAAGCTATGCCAATGGATAAAATCTGAAAATAGGGTAAAATCAAAGCATTTAATTATTTGAAATATGAGTTGTAGCCATTTAATCTGGTAAACTCCAGAACCAAAGATCTCATCAGCCCTGACTATCCAGAGAGCACTGTGAATATTTTAAACAATCTACCTTTACAGACAGTTTCTCTTTGTTTTAGGCTGTGGTACTATAACTATATGTCCCTCCAATAACACCAGGCCTTGTATATAGTGTTATGAAATGTCCCACAGATTAAATTTCCTACTGTGAGAGAGTGCTTGTCTTCTGAGTCTATTTGGTGCAGAGGTCAGATAGCAGTTTTAAAACAGAGACAACAATTTGTGATAATCTTTGAACCTGGGAGGAGAGCCTGGGAAGGACAGGTCGAGTCCCCACTCACAAGCAGTGTTGGCCTCTGAATGATGGGGGGACAGACTTTCAGGAGAGGAGTTATCCAAGGCCCTGGGATCACTGATTCACCAACACCTAGAGAAAACCATGGCATTTTAATATCAGGTAATATCTAAATGTGGAAACAGAAAGCAGACATTTGAGCTCAGCTTGCAGCACACTAAGAGAGTCACTGGAGGCTTTCTTTGTCATTGTTACTGCTGTGTGATTTTTGTATTCAGTATCCATATGGATAGATAAAAGATGACAGTAGCAGGAACCACTGTATTCCTCTGGATCACATTTTGTGAGTGGTGTCCTCAGGAGAGGAACTTGTGGAATCTCCTGACATTCTTTCTTGGAGGGGAGGGGAGGGGCCTGCCACAGGAGTAGGCAACAGGAGTTTCAGCAGAGTCCACTGCCTACTGTTCTTCTACTCACTCTTGGCAGAATCTCACCCTCAGACAGGGTGACCATTGGGAGAACATGGCTGCCTGAGCATGGTCAGTGCAGAGGAATGGAAGGGCCAGGTGTGTGTGACTTGGCTGTGGTGCTGCAGGCACCTTTTAAGTGTCCAATAGGACACATCACTATGCAGAAAATGATGATTCCCATTCAGTCCAAGATAAAGGCTTTTCCTTCTTTCCTTTATCTCCTTAAATGATGGGATCATGACAGAGGTGAGAACTTACAAGTTCAAACTGCAACCAAATAGATCATTACAGAGATTTTTCATGAGAAATTGGTTTCATGAACCAGAGTCATGGGCAGAACCTTTGCAAATACTGGTACAGTATCTGCTACTGCTCTTAAATAGAACAAAGAATTAAAAGATTAAGAATGCCAGCTTCTCACCTCTAAGAAGTGCTTTCGGTTACACGTTGATACATTTAACTGTGGTGGCCTTCTCTGATTCCAGTGCCAGCTGAGAGAGTCATTTTATCTGTTCTCCAGTGGGGTGGATTTGAAGTCCAGAGTGGGTTTGGAAAGTCTATGCAGTGTGACAACTGGTCAGGGAATTGTGGGGACTTTTTGATTGGATACTTACTTGGAACCAATAAGATAAACAAAATAATAGTAATAATGTCTTTGCAGACTTATTTTTTTTCCATATGCACCTTATGTGTTGCCTCCTTTGCCTTTCCTAATGGTTCTCCAAGGTAGGCAGGATGGAAATGCAGACTTTTTTCCTTTGATTTAATATTTATCAGTAGAAAGACACCTTCAATGCATACTTTGTGTTTATATAAATTCTCTTTGTTTCTTCTTGCTTTCTTTGGAGTTTTGGGGCCTTGAAAATGAACTTAATATGTTATCTATGCATTTGATTTTTTTACATGACAGTAGAGTGTGTTTTCAAATATTATACTTTTATAGAATAAGTACAATTTGTTCCAATTAGAATCCCATTATTGTGGTTGTACATGATGTGGAGTTACATTGGTCATGTATTTTTATATGAGGATATGAAAAATATATTGGATTCATTCTTTCATATTCCCATTCCTTCTCCCTTCCCTTCATACCCCTTTGTCCAATAAACTTCTAATCTTCTCCTCTCTTGTTGTGGGTTAGCATCCACATATTAGAGAGAACATTATGCCTTTGATTTTTTGGGATTGGTTTATTTCACATAGCTCCATCTATTTACTGGTAAATGCCATAATTTAATTCTTCTTTATGGCTGAGCAGTATTCCATTGTGTACATATACTTCAATTTTTTAATCATTTCATCTGTTGTAGAGCACCTAGGTTGGTTCCATAGCTTGGCTATTGTGAATTGAGCTTCTGTAAACATCGAAGTGGTTGTGTCACTGTAATAGGCTGATTCTAAGTCCTTTGGGTGTAAATCTAGGAGTGGGATAATAGGGTCAAATGGTGGTTCCATTCCAGATTCTCTAAGGAATCTCCGTACTGCTTTCCAGAGTGGTTGCATCAATTTGCAGTCCCACCAGCAATGCATCTGTGAACCTCTTTCCCTACATCTTCACTAATGTTTTTTGTTGCTTGTACTCTTGATGATTTCATTCTGACTGCAGTGAGATGGAATCTCAGTGTAGTTTTGATTTGTATTTCTCTAATTGCTGGAGATATTGAAAATTCTTTGACCATTGATATTTCTTCTATGAAGTGCCTGTTCAGGTTTTGTTGTTGTTGTTGATCTTGTTGTTGTTTTCTCTTTTTTGTGGGGGTTTTGCCCATTTATTGATTGGGTTATTTGTGGATCTTGTTGTTGTTTTTTGTTTGTTTGTTATGGTGTTAAGTTTTTTGAGTTCTTTGTATATCCTGGAGATTAATGAGTCTGAGATGTTGGTGGTAAAAATTTCCCTCATGCTGTCGACTCTCTGTTCACATTATTGATTGTTTCCTGTGCTGTGAAGAAGTTTTTAGTTTGATACCTTCCCATTTATTGATTCTTGATTTTACTTCTTGCTATTTAGGAGTATGTTGAGAATATCAGTTTCTAAGCCAACATGATGAAGACTTGGGCAGACATTTTATTTGAGTAGGTTCAGGGGCTCTGGTCTAATGCATAGGTCCTTGATCCACTTTGAGTTGAATTTTGTACAGGGTAAAAAACAGGGGTTCAATTTTATTCTAGTACATATGAATTTCCAGTTTTCCCAGCACCACATGTTGAAGAGGCTATTTTTCTGCTAATGTGTGTGTATGTTGCCTTTGTCCATATGAGATATGGGTTTTTCTCTGTGTATTCTATTCAGTTCTGCTGGTCTTCTTGCCTGTTTTGGTGCCAGAAGTATCCTGTTTTTGTTAGTGTGGCTCTGTAGTACAATTTAAGGTCTGGTATTGTGATGCCTCCTGCTTCACTTTTCTCACTAAAGACTGCCTTGGCTATTCTGAGTCTTTTATTTTTCCAAATGAATTTCAGAAATGCTTTTTCTATTTCTATGAAGAATGTCACTGGATTTTAATAGGAATTTCATTAAATCTGTTTATGTGTTGGTAGTATGGCCATTTTGACAATATTAATTCTCCCTGTCCAAGAGCATAGGGGATCTTTCCATGTTTTAGGTTCTTCTTCAATTTCTTTCTTTAGGGAAATGCAGACTTTAGAAACCAAAGAGCAGACCGGGATTGTGGCTCAGTGGTAGAATGATTTCCTAGCACATGTAAGGCACCTGGTTCCATCCTCAGCAACACATAAAAATAAATAAATAAAATAAAGGCATTGTATCTATCTACAAATTAAAAAGTTAAGTAATAAACAAACTACATACCTCTGTGCTAGACACTAGATGAATCCATGTCCTTATATATCTTATACCAGGACACCTGTGCAACACCTGGGAACAGTTACAGAACAGTAGAAAATTCTAAGTTGGGTCATTTGTTACAGGTTGCATCAATCACCAGTAGCTTCCTTTTCATCTGTTTATTAGAAGCTTCTTTGCGAATAAAGTAAAAAAAGTGTTCCTTCTTTCTTTTTGCCTCATAATACAGAGAGTATTTCCTCTTTTTGCAAAACTCAAAATTACTGTTTTTAAATGTGTTTTGTCAATTACCATAATGTGAAAATATTTTACTTTTTTAAAAAACATAAATTAATTAGTTCAAACACTGTTCTTACCTTAGAAATATATCTAGCAAAATATCTCATTCATGCAATATTAATGTAGATACTTTGAAATTATTCCTTAAATGACAAATCCATATAGTTTATTATAGAACCAATATATTCCTTATTTAATCTCATTAATCAAAGGCCAGATGGGATTCAGAATGCATTAGACAATACACAGTTTACATATTAAAGCTAATTTATGAAGTGATATCTCTGAATTGTGTTCCCTTACGGATTACCATATATTATGTTGTCAAATTATTCAGTTGATTTCATATGTTGACCAGGTTGTAAATCAATTAAGAATATCCTTTAACAAGTTGGTACAGTATATAGTTCCAGACAGATATTCTTTATTGAGCACTTTGTTATGCAATTTATTTGAAATCTCATTTAATCTGAGAATATTGCTGTAAGATAGGTATAGTTAAATAACTTGCTGGAAGGCATACAGGGTTTCAGAGGAGAAGATAGGATTGTGCAACTCCAGTTCAGAAGCCGGCACCCCTCTTTACTACTTGATTTAAAATGAAACTTAACTCATCTTGATTCACCCACTGAATGGAGAAAGCAGATCATTTCATACAACTGGAGGAAGAGAGAAACAGACTCAGAGAGGGAGAGGGAGAGAGACTATTGATCAAAATTCTCAAAAATAATTTCTGCCTTTAAACTAAAAGCATTTTTATGAAGTGAAAATTACTCAGAGGTAAATATGGTCACACATCAATTTGGATCTTTTGTAAACATTGATTGTTTCACTGGCTTTACAATATAGTTAAGGGATTGAATTCAGTGAGGAAAATATACATTTTACAAACTAATAACTTTGCAATTTCTACATTAAAGTGTAAAAGTGAGATTTTATCAGCCTCTGTTTTTTGATTTACAAAACAAATCTGGCTTTTAGCAGAGAAGTTTATTTAAATTTTGGTGTTAATAAGGATTGCATCGTAACTCTCAGTTTCATTATTTTTAGACCATCACCATTGAAATGTAACAGTTAACAGAAAGTTTAGTAAACTCATTGAATCAAAGCACTACTTTTAAGTCTTTTTATCAGCTCATTCTATAAACTAGTTCTCAGACATAGTGACTTGAGTTTTCATAAACATCCAAAATGAGAAAAAGCACCATTCTGGTCTCTGAAGCGGTGTGTGTGTGCATGTGAATGCAGTGTGTATGTATATATGTGACACTATGGCAGTTGTCTTGCACGCTATTATTTAAACTTACTTTGGGTTTCAGATCCAGCCTAGTTTCTTTTAACACTAGCCCAGAAACCCAAAGATATACCTACTTTGCTTAAAATTAGATAGATCCCTGAGGGTGATAGAAGGGATCCCTAGGTTGTCACTTGTTCTGAGGCCCTAATTTCACCACCCAGTAGGCTGTCAAAAGGCTACTTTGGCCTTCTGCTCTTGTACCCATGCCTCCCTCCACATTTCCCCTCTTTTGCAGTGCAGGTGAGCAATCTCTTTTATCACACTGAAATGTTCAAAAGGTTGTGCCCTCAGTGACTCATCATCCTCAAAGAAAATTTTCATGGTATTTTTCTAAATAAAGACAAGTACTTCCCCAAACAAATGTTGTTGCAAACTTTGAATCAATTTTTTAACCCACTATATATATCATCCCCACTATGTATATTATCTGCAGACTGTCATGAACATCCTGACACAATTCTAACTGGGTGAGCTACAGATAGTTCACCAATGTTGATATCAATTTAATTATAATAACTAGCTTATTGGTAAGTAAATTGTATTCTCAAAAATGCAGATTATATTAATAATAGATTAATAATAGAATCATTTTTATTATTTTGATGATCAAAATTTGTAAAACTTTTAGTAGGGGAATAAATAGCTTCATGCTCTATTTTCAAAACGACAAATGCATCTACTAATATTCCTGGTATTTCAGAGTAGTCCAAATCATGAAGTATTTTGGGCACCTTCTCTACACTCTTGAGCACCTTTGTCCTCTCAGGGAAGGACACTGATGGCAGTTCAAGCATTCTCACAGAGCCCCCGGAGTGTGGTGGATGAACTGAGGAGGGTTGGACAGCTTTTCTGTGAAGGGCCGGGTAGTGTATTTACTGGTCTTTGTGGACCACACAGTCTCTGTCACAATTAATGAATGAAATAATGTCCTCTGAGGACAAAAGCAAACAAAAGATACACAAATTAATAGACACAGCTGTGTTACAAAAATACTTTATTTACCCAAACAGGCAGTCCAGATTTGCCCTCAAGGTAACCCCGGACGTTATGGGACTGATTCATAGACCATAGGCACCAAAACCATTTCATCTCTGTTGTATTCACTTAAATTAAATTCCCAGTAAATGTTACTTCTAAAGACAGTTAAAGGGGTTTGTCTCTGCAGTCATGTTTTTATAGAACTTTATAGTCACTGTGATAGTTGCTTAATTAATGATTAACAGTCACATTTTTATTACTGGTTGGTTCCACATGTGTAAATAACTAATAAAAAATTCAGAACGAAGTTCATTCTATATATTCTATTCATCAGATGGTGGGTAAAACGAAATCTCTTCTGGTTAAAATAGATTGAGAGTTTGTTAAAGCTGGAAGTCATTTTTCTAAAGACAACTACAGTATTTGATCCCCATCTCTGCAGAGCTGATGCCTGTTTAGGCTGCAGGAGCAAAAGGCTTTCATCAGTAGGGGAACAGAGTAGTGTACTGTTTTTTTTTTCCTTTATGTGAACTATTCTGAGCAAAAAATAGAACCATTATTTTAAAAGCATTTTCAAATGATGTTATAACCCGCAATGCCCATGGGCCAGTTTTAGAATTAGTCTCATTTTAGAAAACATATATCTAAAAGCCTAAAACGTTCCACATGTCTACACTTTTTGTTTTACCTGCCCACCTTAATTACTGCTCCTCTCTGCCCATGGCAGACAGGCCCTCCATGCTCCCAGTATCACCATTTAAGAAAGAACATTCTAGAAGTCTTTTGTGATCTTGCTTCCAGAGAAAAACTGACAAAGCTGTCATAGTGACACCATGTTCAAACTGCTTCACATGCTAATTGCCATCAGTCTCCTGCTGGAGTCTCAGGTGTCCATTTAATGGCAGCTGCTGGTGTGTAGAAACTGGGTGAATGAGGTCAGCCACATAGGCATGCTGAGGTGCTGGGTAAAACAAAGACCTATCAGAGTATTCTGAATAACTTTCACATGTCTTTGGTCTTGGATTCAAGTTGGAAGCTTGGGTCCATCATATTAGAAGTTTACTGAAGCAGGGTAAGAGCCTCAGTTCAACCAGCCCTCTGGAGTTTGTTGTTCTTCGTGATGAGACAGAGACAGTCATGTCCCTGTTCTGCTCACCTGTCTTTCACAGCACGCTTCTAGAAGGTTCAAATGGGTGCTCTAGAATTAGGATCAGGCCCTAAGATACACCCTCACACACTGCCTGACTTCTTTCTGCCAGTGCCTTTCATTCCAGAGAGGAAAACACTGTGAGATGAGAACGACTGTTAGCTACCAACTTTTTTCTTGTGTGTCTCTTGCAGGAGTCCTGTGGAATCTCTCCTCATGTGATACACTCAAAATGCCAATCATCGAGGACGCCCTGGCAGTATTGACCAACACGGTGATATTTCAGGCTGGGAAAATTCCCCTCTTCTGGATGATCGGAAGATATAGCTGCATTCATTACAGGTGCTGTGCAATACCACTGGGTGCCTAAGGTCAGTCCCACGGCACAAAGGCCTGCTCCTGCCATCTTCCCTGGGTCCTCGTGGGTCAGGCACTCTTCCTTGTAGTTTTCGCTGCTGCCTTCCTAGGGGTAGGATTGTTCTGCAAAGATGAGTGTTGATGTGGCAGTACAGTATAAGAAGCTAAACAAAAGTTTTTAATCCTGCACTGAACTGGTGTAGGCATCTTCCTCTGTCCTGTACCTACACCTGTGTCTGACTTATTTCACATAATTTTTTCAGTCTTGGGCCCAAAACACATATTTTATCTAACCAAATATAAGTCGCTTTAATTGAAAACAATAGTTTTGGGTCATTTGATGTAATATCATGCATGTAGAATAACCAGACAGGCCAGTTGCTTGGGGAGTCAACAACAGATGTGCAAGGACCTACTTAACTATCACCAGTAGCTGTTTTTGTTTCTGTTTTTCAATTCTCTGTGTGACTGTGCAAGTCTGTGGTTCTTAGAAAGAGCTGTTTCATAAGGCCTGTTGTGTTAAATGCTTTTTTAAATAATAGAAGTTGTAAATATGTGGTAATTCTCTCCCAAAGCATTTTTATAAAATCATCCCTTAGAAATCTGTTGAGACTTCTTAGAGCCTCTTTATGCCTTGTTTAATTTTGACTCCTACGAAAGAAAGTAATAATCAAGATACAGTTATACACTCTGGAACCTGTGCTCCCAAGGATGTTGCATTTTATGTCAAAGCTGGAAATCTCCCCAGGATAAGGTTAACCATGGGATGGGGCTCAGGAGGGGGTATTAATTTTATGACTTCTTCAATTGTTACCCTTCAGAAACCTCTTGCCTCACCAGGAAAAACGTAACTCTTCCAAAGCTCAAGCTGCAGGCATTCCCACCTTTCATGGCTGATCTTTCTAGATCAGTTATTTCCACTTACTACAATTAGTTTTTCCCTCCCTGCTGCCGCTGACTTACCAAGCCTGTCATGGTTCTTAATGACTTCTGTGTGTCTCAGACTCAATGGCAGAAGAGTAGAGAGCTAGTTAGTCTATCAGTTGAAATCTGAGTACCACAGGAGCATGATTATATCTTCTTGATGTCTGACTCAAGGCTTGGGGTGCTGCCATTAAGAGCATACACATGTATTGCTGTGATGAAAAAATAGCTAAGAAGCTAGACTGGTGCATGTCAAGGGCCCCCTTTGTAAGCCCTCAGCTGAGGGTGAGGTGAGAACAAGGGTAGGTCAGACTCAGGAGACTCTTCATCCTTCTCTGCTCACTCAGAGCTTTGGCTTTTGCTGCTGGCTAGAAGTGGTAGCAACACAGGAAGCACGAGAAGAGAGCATTTGGTTTGGAAAGAGTTTGTTGTAGCCAGAGCAGGTTTCCTTAGACAAGATGCAATCAGGGCTTGTGATTTCCCATGTTTCTGGGTTTTTCAGGCGAGTGACAAACCAAAACTCATCAAAATCAGTGAAACTTTAACTTCTACCTTAATTCATTAAACTTCCATCCTCCTACAAAAAGCAGTATGATTTCACATCTCTTATTTGTCTTTGTTTTTTGTAGTCATTGTGTGTTTGGGTACAGGGGATTGAACCCAAGGTGCTTACCCACTGATCTACATCCACAGACCTATTTTTATATTTTATTTAGAGACAGAGTCTTGATGAGTTGCTGAGGGGCTCTCTCAGTTGCTGAGGCTGGCTTTGAACCTGGATCCTCCTGCCTCAGCCTCCTGAGCCACTGGGATCACAGGTGTGCACTACCATGCCTGGGGCTCCTCTCTTGTTTGAATGTGTTTATGAATCATATCACTTTGATGATCAGGTTTGACTGGGAGAGGAAGAAAGCAGCCCTGGAGGAGGCCAAAATTAAGTTATCAAAGTGTGAATGGATATAAGCTTTCAAGGAATTTGTTTTTCCATTTATTGAAAAATAATGTTGACAATATACCCAAATGGGTGCAAATGCCTACATTATGATAAAAGATTTTAGGTTTTAGTATGAGCTTATTTACATTCTTGCTTTTGCTAGAAACTCCTAGATCTTTATTCACATTTTTTTTTTAAATCTTCCTAGGCTGATTTTGCTTATAGTAGTTTTATCTTGTAAGCATTTGCCAAACACTTAGTGTGTGCCTTGGGGAACCAGACAGGAGACAAGAGGTCAACACAGCAGTTCCTGCACTTTAGAAACTCGTGCCTAGTGGAAGAAAGGGCCGTCCATACAGTTAGCCTTAAGGTGGTGTCCTACTCTCAGGCTGACACCACGGTTAGGGTAGCATAGGAGGAAAACTGCCAGGGGAGTCAAAAACTCGGCCAGGTGTGGTAAAAAATGACCTCAAGGATCAGGTGATATTGGGCCAGGCATGGAGAGGACTGCCCCAATGGGTGCAAGGGAAAGCATCATGGCCAGAAAGAGCAGCTGGCATGGTCTGGTACAGCCCTGGGAGAAGTCCAGGAATTCTGAGGTGCATTGTCCTTAGAGACTAGACTCTTAAGTCAACCTTCAACAATTATTATTATTTATAGAATCTCTGCCTTCCAAGGACCTGAAAGTTTTGATCCAAATATATTCAAGCCACCTACTGGGTGGCCTCTACTTGGCCAACATCCCTCTTGCTTTAAAAGGCCAATTGCTTTCTTCCTTTCTCCAATTCCTTCCATTCCATTTCCCTCTGCTAAGGCCTTGCTGTGGTCTGGATTGACTTGTCCCCCAGAGTTGCTGTGCTTGGTCCTCAGTGTGGTGAGGAGGAGAGATGGTGTGGCCTTTCAGAGATGGGGGTCTGGTGGGAAGGGATTGATGTGGTGGGGAGGACCTGGTTAGTTCCTTTGAGACAGATTGTTGTTAAAAGACTGATCCTGGTCCATGAATCTCTGTGGCTTCTCATTTTGCCACATGATCTCTTCCATACAAACTTCTGCCTTTGTAGTATCACTGCCAGGAAGCCCTGAACAGAGCTGAACAGATGGGACTGGCCAGTCCTGGACTTGCAGTCTCCAAAACTCTGACCTAAATGATCCCAGTCCCTTTTTAAATAAAGTACCCAGATTCAATTCTTTTTTGTAATAACAGAAAACAGAATAAGACAGAATTTAAGTGTAGAGTGGCAAGTGGCTTGGACAGAGTTAGTCTCATAGCCCAATCTTGAATCTTCATTTAGACAATTATAGTTGCCTTTTCTTTTCTTTAAGAGAAGGCTATTTTTAAGGAATATCCTAGACAATGAAATTGACATGATTTTTACAGTACTCAGACTCCTCCATCATTGTATAAAGTTAAGATAAGTTGATATTTTGGGCTTGTTTCCATTAACTGTATATTCAGGAATGGATAAAGAAAATGAAATATAAAAGAAAATAAAACTCTTCCCAGAATAGTATTTACTAAGCCAGTGTATCTTACCAGTCCAGTAGGAGCATATGGTAGAGAAGACCTATCACTTCACTATTAGAAATCATTACTCTTGATTTTTGTTCCTAAAGAATTCATACGTGTTATGTCATCTTGGGTGAGAAGCCAAGGTTAAAGATTTAAGCAGTTGCTATAAAGAGATCACATTTTTATTGTTTTTCAGAAAGAAAATATAATTTTATGAATGCAAATTTCACTGCTCCTAAATGTCCAAAAAAATGCTTAGCAAAGGGAAATCTGAGCGAGAGATAAGTCTGTGCCTCTGTCATATGGAGCTGAGAGGCTGATGTCATCCTGCCTTTATGAGCTCCTATCTTGGGAGACTGAGTCCACTGTCTTGTGCTGTCTCTTGAGCAGTGGGTGTGGTCCAGCATCCATGGCAGTGGCTCCAGACCCTGCCTGGGGAAGGAGCCAGCTTCAGGGTACCTTCTAGAGAGAGGAACCACTTGCCTCCGCCTTCTCTAAAAGGCAGGAAACACCTTCATGGAAAAGTCCTGGCATGTTGACACAGCAAAAACTTAAGCACATAGCAAATATAATATGAAAAGTGGATGCCCTTAGTCCTTTTCCATTTAAAATTCATTTTGGAATAGGAAATGAATTTTTTCTCAAGCAGATATATCTATTTGTTCCTGAAGTATCTATATGTCACTGAGGAAAGAGGACAGAAATGAAAAAAATAATCTCTTACATTTTGTCAGCTTGTGACATTATTTGGAAATAGGGCCTTTGGAGACATAGTTAATATCAGGTTGTACTTGTCCTTGTAAGAAGAGAAGAGCCACACAGCGAGGTGAACAGGAGGAAGGGAGAAGTGAAGACAGAAGCAGAGGCTTGTGGGATGGAGTGGCAACCAAGGAGGCCAGGAATTGCTGAAGGCTTCCATAAACTAGGAAGAGGGATGGGATCCTCCCATAGGGCCTTCAGAGGCAAGATGACCCCACCAACATCTTGATTCTGGAGTTCTAGACTCCAGAACTCTAAGGGAATACATTTCTGTTGCTTTCAGCCATGGATTTTGTGATGCTTCATACTGGCATCCCCAGGAAAGGTACACATCACCCCAGGAAGAAATGGAGAGACACCTATAAAACAAGGTAGTCACCTGTGGATACAGCACAGGGAGAAAAATGAGTAGATAACTCAGAGAAGAGGCACGGACTGTCCCAAAATAGTTCCCACACATGGGAACAACAACCCAGACAGGGACCTGTGTTTTTGTACACAGGCCATTTCCTTCCATGGCTCATATACAAAACAAAGCAGTATGTGTGAGCAGGACTGAGTTCTTCAAGCCCAGATATGTTCACCTCAGCTGAAGAAGGTTCCATCCAACCTCTTTACTGAGTGACCATTCAATAAGGGTCTCCCCACACTGTATCTAACTTCTGTATGTTCTTCTCTCACTGAAGAGCTACCCTGCTCTTATTCTCTGCACTTCAAGCCAGCTTCTCAAGGTGGCTTGGATTTATCTAACAGCCAAAAGTTATTCTGTGTCCTTACACAGGTAGCTTGACATGATATAAGTGTCATTTCTGGAAGTAACTCCAGCAGCTGTGTACAGAATGAATGCTTTCTGTGAAACATAGCTGCATTTCCCTCTGAAAATATCACAAATCAATACCCTAAAGATCCCTGTTGTGGCCATTATTATCATTTCAGAGTGAGCTGCAGGTAAAGCCTTGCTAACATCCTCTTTTTCCTGTTAATCTAAGAGGCAGCTCAATAAGAAATTCGGATCTACGTTATTGTATAGCTGCACTGTATTTAGTCATGGGTACTTGCGACTTTGTCTCCAGCCCAAGCATGTGCACAAGGCTGGGTTTGCTAGCTTCCCCAGCTCATTTCCTGGTGCCCCTGAGTTGTTTATTTATTTTTATTATTCTGTTCCCACTTCAGCATCTTGTCCTAAAGGACAACAATATACAACCCTAATTTTTTCCATCTATCTTTGTGTACACAAGAATGTTATTAAGCCATCAAAGGAGCTGCACTGTGCCTGTGCTTATGAGTATAATTAAACTCAGAC
This sequence comes from Callospermophilus lateralis, assembly GCF_048772815.1. NCBI lineage: Eukaryota > Metazoa > Chordata > Mammalia > Rodentia > Sciuridae > Callospermophilus > Callospermophilus lateralis. The sequence continues at coordinate 89,185,331 of NC_135315.1, read as the reverse complement.
CCTCAATTAGTCATTTTAACCCATATAATGGATGAGTGCTCATTCCCATATTGCCACTAATTCTAGAGTGACCTTGAGAAACCCCATCATAAAGTAATGCAAATGATAATCACGCTCTAGCTGGAATGCTCCAAGGACGTTTATTTTATATGGTTTACTCTTGCATTAGCCATGACTAAGGAGGAGAAATAGTACTATTTTTGTGTTAAGGTCAGGTTATTGCCAGTATTTTTCATCTATTCAAAAAGTGTCTTAAAAGTGCTTTTAAAGTGTTGTGTGATGAACTGTGGACTGCCTTACCCCAGTCTCCACCAGGCCAAGGATATGCAGCTCTGCCTGGAGTACTCTCTTTCCAGGGTCTCTGGAAGGGACAGGACTTGGTATCTGTGGTGCGAGAACAGAGGAGACACTCACCCCTTGCCCCATCCCTCCCCATCTCCCAGACTCTCTCTGTAAAGCAGAAGAAGTTCTTTACTGGGCATTCTCCATATTTAATATGATCAGAATACCTAGTTTTCTTGAGTCAAGGCTCAACAGTGAGGTCATCTACTGTGGAGGGAACAGAATTCACTGGGAGCATAAGCAGGGGTCTTAAGAACTCATCTAACTGGTTGGCACTCACCAGAGCAGCCCCACTGGGGACAGGGCTTCCACTTCCCCAGCATGCCTAGCTCACTGACCCCAAGCCCAGCCAATAGGAGGTGGTGGTCTCTACTTGCATCAGGTTGCTCAGTTGACATGACAGAGTACCTAGGAGTGGGTGGCTTGAGTAATAGAGATGTCTGTAAGGATGTAGAGGCCAGGAGTCTGAGTCATGATCATCAGGGTTGGTTCTCTGAGGTCCTTGTCCTTACCTGTAGCTTTCTGTCTTCTCCCTGTGTCTTCCCATGGCTTTCTTTCTGAGTATGTGTCCAAATTTTCTCTTCTTATAAGGATTCCAGTCAAGTTGAATTGCTAAAGACTTCATGAATTGTTTCTTTAAAGACCCAGTCTTCAAATATAGTCACATTTTGAAGGACTTCAAGTGAGGACCTCGAGTATGAATTTTAGGGATATAAAATTCAGCCTGCAGCTCTCATAGTGAATTTCCCTGTTTCTTTTCACTCTGGGAAATAATTTTTAATAAATGAAACATTCTTATGGCAAGGTCACAATGACCAGTATGAAGCATATTTGATTCATGTGCAATATAAATAAAAATCATACTTATTCTCTAACTTTTAAAAAAGCTAATGTTATTAGTCTCTATTTCCAGATGGAAGTGATCATAAAAGTAGTCTATAGAAAATTTTCCATACATAAGCTAACACTCTCACAAAAGTTCCTGTATGAGGGACTTTCAGAAAAGTTCTCATATAGAAGATTATAAAGGCTGATTAATGAGTACTGGGCGTTTTTTTTTTTTTTTTTTTTTTTGGCATAGTTAACTGATGAAATCAATAGTTTCATTTAGTGATAAAATATGACTTTCAGAGAATCTCTGTACATATTCATCATCAATTCTAATTGATAAATCAAAGAGTAAATAAAATGACCTCTGATTAAGAATTAGGTGGTCTGCATTTGCACCCCAGTTTTGCAGTATCTTGTCCAGTGTCCTGAAGGAAATGTGGCAGCTTTATCTTGGCCTCAGTTTCCTGCCTGTGAAGAAAGGTTTGGCCTGCAGACCTTCATAAGGTGACAAAGAAACTACAACACTGGGGTCACTGAGGTAGCAGCTCTGTGTCTCAGTGTCTCTGTCTGTAAATGGGAATGGGCATGTCATGCAGGGCTGGGTTGAGGCTAAAGCGAGACCGAATGAGCTATGCCAGGTTGGAGCCCATCTTTACCTAAAATGTTCATTATGGATTTTTTTTTGCATCAATTTTGATGAAAAGTTATTTCCTTAAAATGTTATTTATCACAAACATGTGATCGCACACAACACTACTGAACTATATAAAATGGTTAAGAAGGTAGTTTTTTGTCTGTTTTACCCAAATTTTATGTACATTAAAATAATTAATGAATTTTTTTAGTGCCCTCTTAGCATTCCGAGCTGTAAACAGACAGTTGAGTTTCCATCTGTTTTCTGTGTCATATTTTTCAGTGAAGCCTGAACTTGGCAGAAAAAAAGGGGTTTGATTATTGGGCTGCCAAGTCAATAATTGAGTCTGAGTGATAATAACGTGTGACAACATATGTGCTGGAATGAGCAGAAGTCAAGGGGGAAAGAGGAGGGAGGAGGAATAGAGGTCTGTTAGTTCAGACTTCCTCTCCAGCCCCAGCAAAACAGCCCACTGAACAGATCCAGAAACTGAGGATCAGAGAGTCTCAATGTATTTTGCAAAGCCAGGCAGATAAAAAGAGTTGAAATGCCACACCAGAGTTCTCTGCTGCCCCAGGAATGCCTTAGGGAGTAGAAAATATTTCCATTATTTATAAACAAATGATGACATTGATATGCATAAACTCATATGGGAGAAGATCAGGACCTGACAAGGATGTATCCTGATGTGCTCCTCGTGCTCTCCATACCCTCTTCCTGGGTCTTCCAGAATGCCGACTGCCTTCAACTCCAGACTTTTTGCTTGAAATTCCTATGACATGCTTGAGATAGGAATGTTATCCTGGTTTCTTTCTAATTTCCCTGTGGAATAGAGGTAAAGAAGGAGAAGGCACCAGGAGAATGTGCTACTGCTGGCTTCCCTTTTTATCTCCCTTCTATAGCTAAAGTCCATTAATATTGGCATCACTTATTCTTTCTTTCTCCTTTCGTTTTATCAAGTTATCATCGATTTGACATTCAAAGAAATCAGTCACAAGCCACCATGCATATTCATTCACAGACCAACACTGGCTGTGGATGAAGACAGGTACCATGGAGGACGGCCTGCTGCCGGTTTGGGCTCTGGAGTGTAGGCACAGCTGGCCTCAGGCACCTATTGGATTTCTCTTGACCATCAGTCAGAGGTGTCCTTCACGATGTCATCTTTCATGGCTACCCATTCTTCCTTCACCCTGTGTTCTTGCATAGTCAAACGCAAGCCGTTCAAGTCACTCTTTATTAGATCTTCATCTGCTCTTAGGATAATTAAGCTTCCCTAAAGGAAATTTTTACTGAAGTTGATTTCCAAAGATTAGAGCCCCTACCTTCTAGCTTTAGCCCTTTTATTCACCAAAAACTCTCAAGAGGGAACTCTGAGCACTCAGGAATGAGGTACAGTTAATCATATTAACATGCAATTATTGTTAATTACTCTAAACTTTTCTACTATTATATCCACCAACACTTCACAAAATGAAAAAATAATTTCCTTGCATGTATGTGCTTTTAAAGCAACCAAACAATATGAAAGGAATCAAATAAGCCTGCTTTCCTTCCCTTACTTTCTTAACCTAGAAATAAACCAGTTAACTTTTTTATGTGTACATTCCAGAAAATGTATGTGTTTGTGGTTTGGGGCTTTTTGTTTTGGAGTTTTTGTTTGTTTGTTTGTTTTTGGTAAATCCAATATGCATCAATTTAACTATGTAAATACTCTCCCAACACTGGGTAAAGGCAAATTATACTATACACTGCATGAATTTTGGACAAGGGTCTCTATTTCCATCTCGATTTCCCATTGTTTACCCCAAGGAGCATCAGTAATTCTTCTGTAGCTGGGAATGAATGAGCTCTCCTCCTGTCCTTCTCCAGATGAGTGTGTCATCATAGTAGGAACTTTGAAGTGCTGGCAAACAGCACAGGTGTCCCTCCATACTTAGTTCTTGGGAATCATTAGTAGATTCACAAGCAAGCTTGAACTTTATTAGCCCATATAATGAATGAAAACAACTTCAGTGTGTTGTTTGCAAACAATTATTAGAATAAAGGTTTAGAATGTTGTGAGACTCACACTAACCTCCACGTTCTCAAGCCTCACTAATAACATCAGGATGCAGGTAGTCCCAAAGCGCAAAGAGGCAGTGAGAGGCTTGCTCTGCCATTGATCCTCCCGAGTTCCCCTGCTGTGTCAGGACTTCACTGACCAGGTTAAACAAGTGACCTTGAAGAATGGAGGGCATTCCACCACTGGCACAGTGGAGCCTGTGTCAGAGGAGAACCACCCCACCGAATCCAGCAACCTGCAAATATGTTGCCTTGCCTGACAAAAGCAATTTTGAAGATGTAAGTAAGAACAAGGGACCTTGAGATGGGAGACTGTCACAAAAATTCGGCCTGGGCCCAATCTAAGCATGTGCATGAGACCTCAGAAGCAGAGAACTTTCTCTGATTGGAGTCCGAGTAATCATAAGAATTAAAGATTGGCATACCATGGCTGGCTTTGAAGGTGGAGGAAGCCAGATGCAAGCCAAGGAATATAAGCAGCCCATAGAAATTGGGAAAGTCCTCAGCTGACAGCCAGAAAAGAATTGGGGATTTCAGTCCTATGACCACCAAGAACTGTATTTTCTCAGTATGTTGAATACTCAAGGAAATGCATTATCCCCTAGAGATGGGAAAGTATCTGTCCTATTGACACCTTGACCTTAGCCTTGGAGACAGACCTATGATGGGCTTCTTTTAGTCAGCTATTTGCTACTGTGACTAAAACCCCAACCACAACAATTGTAGAGAAGGAAGAGTTTATTTTGGGGCTCACAGTTTCAGAGGTCTCAGTCCATCGATAGCCAGCTCTGTTCCTTGGGGCTCTAGGTGAGACAGAACATCATGGTGGAAGAGTATAGTGCAGGGAAGCAGCTCACATGACTATCAGGAAGCAGAGAGAGAGAGAGACTCCATTTGCTGGGTACAAAACATATACCCCCAAAGGCACGCCACCAGTGCCCACCTACTCCAGCCATACCCTGCCTGCCTTCAGTTACCACTCAGTCAATCCCATAAGGTAATGAATGCACTGATTGTGTTAAGGTTCTCATAATCCAATCATTTCTCCTCTGAACTTTCTTGCATTGTCTCACACATGAGTTTTGGGGGGACACCTCACATCTAAACCATAACATGTAATCTGATGAATTTGTATTGTTTTAAGCTGCAAGATTAGAAGTAATTTGATTATTGTGGCAATAGATGTTTTTTTTTTTTTTGGTTATTAAATAGCTTCCGTTTCATATCTGGATAGACGGCTAACTTTGGTGGTATGTTCCATAGGTCATCGTGGATATTGGGACCGTTCCCAATATAGCATTTCCATATGTAGATAAGGACTTCCTTGCTAGCAAACATCATCATTGTGTTTGCTAAGGGTCTGTCTTTAACGTGCCTGACTCATCATCACCACCTGCTTCCCTTTTCAAAAGTATTCTTCCTCCTGTGCCAAAGTCAGAGGGCATCCCATACCCACTGTTCACTTGTCTTTACCTGATTTATTTCTCAGTGTTTATCTACAACTATGTGGAAATAAGAAACCAAAGCTTGGAGAACTACCCTGTTAAGTTTATCAGGATTAATCTTGTTCTTGCACATGGAAAGACATCAAGCAAGGAAATACAAGGCAAGTCCTGAACATCTTGGGGCCTGTATGCTATTTATAGTCTTTTCCAAATCATAACTTCCTTTAGACTACGATGCAACTGCTTGGCTAAGCTGGAATGAAGGAAAAAAGAGTTGTATATTTTTTATACCAAAGTTGATAAAGTTTCTGACTTTAGAGCAACATTTCATCAATAAAATTGAGACAATGCCTGTTAGTCAGTAAGTAGAAATGGAACAATGGATGCATTAATCTCTCACAGCTTCTCTGTCCTTCTTCCCTCCTGACAAATCTAGGGTAAGTTTAGTATTCCTGAGGTTTGATTATGGATACAGTCTTGGCAGTTCAACAGCTATTTATCAAGCTCCACACCAGGTACTGAGCTAGATGCTGATGACCTGAAGAAGAAAGGCCCATTCTCCATTCTTATGCATATGCAGGGAGGAGCAGTGGTGGGGTGGGGTTGTGATAGGGAGCCTTGAGTGAGTGGATGAGTCTTGGTGAAGATTTTGAGTTTGACTGTGAGTGAAATGGAACTTCATGGGGAGGACTCAAGTGCCAGTGAACATTTTCGAGAATCACTATACCCACTGTGTGGTGCCTCCTGGGGAGGCAGGGGATTGAGGAAAGAGGCCAGAGGCAAAGGACAGCAGATTGTGATGCAAGCTCAAGGCAGTGGCCTGGGGGATTCTGGAAGTGCTTTGGAGTTGGAGCCACTGGATTTACTGACTGACTGGATGTGAGTGTGTGGGAAAGGGAGGAGTCAAGGGTGTGCCAAACCCAGGCCTACTGAGTGAAGTAGGGTTTAGGTACATGAGGACCTAACCATTAAGGAAACCCCAAGTCAGCCTCCAGTTGGCACCGCCCCACTTTATCCCCATTTCACTTTCACCTGTCTTCCCCCCATTAATTTTTTTAATTTACTCCTTTTGAGCATCACTTGATCACTGTAGTTGTGAATATAATTTGCACTGGTTAATTTTACTCTTCTTGATATTTCCCTGTTCATCACCATTTTAACTCAAAGTCTCCAATGCAAGGTAAACTCAGAATTTAAAAGAAAACTAACAAAAAGGCTGGCTGGCTTCGTGCTGAGTGCTCTAATAAAATATGTTAGTCTGGGTAATCTATAAGCAAGAGTAACTTTTGCTCAGTTCTAGAGATGGAGAAGTCTAAGGTCAAGGTGCTGGCAGACTCAGTGTCTGGTGAGTGCTCACTACTTGATTAAAAAATGGGGCCTTTAGCTGGATGCAGTGACAATGCCTTTAATCCCAGTGGCTCAGGAGGCTGAGGCAGGAGGATCATAACTTCAAAGTCAGCCTCAGCAATAGCAAGGAGCTATACAACTCAGTGAGATCCTGTCTCTAAATAAAATGCAAATAGTGCTGGGTATGTGGCTCAGTGGTCAAGTGCCCCTGAGTTTAATTCCTGATAACTGACCCCTCCCCTGAAAAATGGGGCTTTTATGTACCCTCACATAATAGAAGGGGCGAAGAAACTCCTTTAGTCTCTTTTACAAGGGCACTGATCAACTGCATTAATGAGGGCTCCCTCAACCTGATCACCTCTCTAAAGCTCTCATCTCTTAATACCATGACCTTGGGGGTTAATTTTTAACATATGTATTTTGGGAGACAGAGCATTCAGAACTTAGCATTGGCCAATGCTGACTCCCCCCATGATACATATCAGATGGAGGATGGGTTACAGTTGTGGCTTAATCTTGCCACACAGTAAGTGACCAGTGCAGATGGGGAGTGCTAACCGTGGCCACACTGTCCTTGAGATGTGTCCATGTGCAGAACCATTGTTCTAAGACTGCTGCAATTCTTAATTTCTTCCATTGTAGTAACCTTGCACTATATATTTTATTTTTAACATTCTATATAAATATTCCATGATAAATATTTGTAATTAAAACTGAAATAGTGCAGTGTGTTTCTTGGAGAATTTTAACAAAGTACTGGATTAAGTGAAATCATTTTTGATCATTAGGTCTACTATTCTAATAGCTAGTATGTTTGCATGATATATAAGAATCCTCTCCCTGCATTTCTTCTTATGCAAAAATTAAATCTACTCTGTCTCCTCATAAATTGTTTTGTTCAACATATCTCTAAGACCTTTCCATGTACATATAAGAGATTGGTCAAAGGGGGAATAAAATGAGCATTAGAAAAAAATCCTGGTTCCTAGCTTTTGCTTTCCAGATTCTTCCTATGGGGCATGGGTGGCTTGGTGGTTTCCCATGAAGTCATTCTACGTACCTTGTGCTGAAGTTCTCAGATTGTTGTCATTTACCTAGAGCAGTAGACCTGAAGGAAGAATGTGGCCTGAGCAGACGGTGGAGGGCAAAAGTCCTCCCTTTTGTTTTTCCATTGTCTTCAGGATGGCCACCAAGCTGCTTAAGGATACAGCTTTTCAATAAAATCTTAACACTTTCTCAACAGAAAAAAAGAGTGGCTGGTGGGATAACAGATTAAAAGCACTTCGACTGCAGCAAGTATTTCTTGCTGAGAGGACAGGGAGTGCAACGTGACTCTTCCTGGCCACCTTGTGATCTGTTTTTTAATGGTGCTCTGTGGCTCCTCAGTGTCTTTGCAGTTCGACCTTTTTATGCAGCTTTATAATTCTTGGGTTTTGAAGCATTGCTCCCTGTACTTCTAGAGCAGTAAAAGGAAATTGTACACCCAGTGGTGCCATTACCCTTTACTAGTTCTGAGTACAAGCCAACTGGTGGCAGTAAACCAGGAAGAGTCACTCTGGGGTGTAACCTAGGGTTGGGGAGGAGCTTGTTTAGATTACCATCCTGCAATAGGAGGCTTCACGATGTCTGCATCCATCTTGTTATATGGAGCATCTAAAATGCCCTCATATGAAGACACAAAGTTTATATAAAATTTTTGGAATACTTTAACAGAAATGTTAAAACCAAGAAAACAGATACACAAATATTTGGTGGTTTGTTGTTGTTGTTCTTACATGAATGCAGTAGTTGTCCATTGCTGCTGTGATAAATGACTACCAATATTAATGACTTAGAACAATGCAAGTTCATTACCTCAGAGTTCTGCACACCAGATGTCCATGGGGGCTTGACTGAATTCTGTGCTGAAATCAAGATGTTGGTCATCAAGTTCTGTTTGGGAAAATCCTACTTTCAGTTTCATTCAGGTTATTGGCCAAATTGAGTGTCATACAGTTGTAGAGTCAGGGCCCCATTTCCTTGGGGGCTGTTGGAGGGAGTTTTTCTAGGTTCCAGAGGCCACCATGTTCCCTGGTCATGACCCCCTTCCTTCATCTGCAAAGTCTGAGTGATGGTCCTTCCTTTCATTGCTCCTCCTCCTCAGTCTGAATATTCTGCCATTCACTTTTTCTTATAAAGGTTGAGTGATTACATTAAGACTAGTGGGATAATTTAAGATTATTTCCCTATCTTAAGATTAATTCCATCTGTAAATCTACTTCCCAGCATTTCCTAGGTTCATATTTGATTCCACCAGGTGACCAGAATTTTGGAGGGACAGCTTTAGAGTTCTCCCCACCACAATGAAGAACAAAAGTGCAGACAAACCATGTAGGTGTTAATAGCAGCCTTGATTTTTAGATGAAGGAACTCTGCGCTGTGGAGTTTCCTTTCCAACATTATTCCTAAGTAGCAACTTGGTCCATGAACTTGAAAGTCCTTATTAGTGCTCCTCTTTACAGAAGCCAGCTCCAGCTTGCTTTTAATAAGGCTTTCAGAAATTTCTTTCCACAATTTAAACATATATCTCAATAACCAAGATTAAATATATATTCTTCTCCCTTTATGGGTAAAAGAAAGACCAAGTAATCTTAGTTTTACTGAGTTTTTTTGTGTATTTTTCTCTTGCATAAAGTAGAAATGTAATCTTATCATTTTTCTTATTTTCTTCCATCCCCTACCATCTCCACACTAGATATTTTTTCTTCTCAAAGAGTGGACCACAGACGTTAGCCATGGTTTTTTAACTAATCTAATTTAACTAATCATTTTTTTAACTAATCACTAGCCCAAACTTCCATTTGTTTCTAATGTCATATTCACCTAGCTAGAACCATACCATCATCGCTCGCCAAGCTATTTAAGTCAGCATTTTCTAGCATCACATGTTCTTTAGATCAAGTAAAAGACCACCAAGCGAGTTTTCAAAACTTCTGAGTTTATGAGGTAGCAAGTCACAGAGATGGGTAATTTTCTTAGTGATTAAAGGAAAACTGGTTTTATTTTTAATCACTTTCTCTCAATTTTGACACAGTACTTAAGCTGTTTTGATCTAAGGACTGCTTTTATTAGCATTTTAAGCAGTGTTTTCCCCTAGGGAATAGATATAGGAATATTGACTTAGTTGGGACGAGGGACTTATAAAACACAGGAGTTTGCTTCTCACCATTCTGAGATCAGAGTGGCAGTGTAATTGTGTTCTTATGAGAGTTCTTCACCATGTTGCAGACAGTTGACTTCCCCTGGGATCTTGCTCGTTCTCTCTTTTTTTTTTTAATTTTTCTTTTGGTACTGAGGATTGAACCCAGGGACACTTTGTCACTAAGCTACATCCCAAGCCATTTTTATTTTACATTTTGAGACAGGGTCTTGCTAAGTTGCTGAGGCTGGTCTCAAAATTGCAGTCCTCCTGCCTCAGCCTCCTGAGTCACTGGAATGATAGGCATGCACCTGAGATTTCTTTCTTAAGGGCACTAACACCGTGCATGAAGGCCTCACTTTTTGCTTAATTGATTTGTTTTTCCTTTGTTTCTTTCTAGTTATACTTAACAAGAAAATTGCTTTTGACATAATTATAAAAGCATGGAATATAATTTGCTCTAATTCCATCCCCAGTACTTCCACTTTCCCTCCTTCTCTCTTTTCTCCTATTCCCTTCCCTCTACTGACTTTTCTGCTGTTTACTTATAGTTTTCTTTTATTAGTATGAAGGCCCCACGCTTATGACCTAATCAACACTCAAAGGTTCCTCCTTCTCCTAATACCATCACTTTGAGAGGATTTCAACATGAGAATTTGTTACAGAGGACAGAAACATTCAGTCCATCACAAAGACCAAAGCTGCAGAGAGAGATGGGCACCCGCAGCCACTGTCCTGGAGCCCCTGAGCAGCTGGGACCTTCTCTTCCCCATTCCCTATCATGTGTAGCTGCTGCCAATTCTTTCACCACAACAGGCTGGGCAAGGCACTGAACAGTTTAGGGAGCTGCTGAGGGCAGCAGTTCAACCTTGAATTCCCAGGCTACAGTGATCCTTGGGAGGGTTGGGTGGGGAAGAAGAGGAGGAGGCACAGACCACTGGCACATCTTTGCCTCTGAATATACCTTCAGTTCTCTGATGGTGGTTGTTGGTGTTTCATAAGCTATCAGTGAGTGATCTGAGCATTCATAAAACCAAGAAGAGGCACCGAGGAAAGCTTACCATCTAGATAAGTGAGCTTTAAAAATCACATGTATTCTCAGCTTTAATCAGACTTTGAAGTACGCATTGTTAAATTTTCCTACAAGTAAATAAATTGAAAGATTACATGATTGCATATGGGGAATTTGGTGAGGAATCAACATAAAAGTTAGGAAGTTTGTTTTAATACTTGCTATTAATAATCCAGAACATAATGCCAAATCTTGAATGTCTTCAAACACACAATCTGACATTTAAAAGGAGGTAGCCAATTACCGATAATCCCTTGTTAGTTGTGTTCTTCCACTTCTTAGAAAATGGAGAACTTGAAATGGAAAGAATTGGTTCACATTGTTATTGCTCATGATTTGCTGAGGATACAATGCTTGTTTTCCTGAAAACCACCTGCTTGGTGAAGTGAATATTGCATTCTATTTTGCAATATTTCTTAGCATATATTATGTACCCAGTGAATGAATGAATGAATGAATGAATGAATGAATATATATATATATATATATATATATATATATATATATATATATATATATATATGTAGGTGTGTGTGTGTGCGTGTGTGTGTGTGTGTTGTGTGTGTAATCTAGATTAGCAGAGAAGAAAGAAAACTTGCTTTATCCATTTTTAATTTTATTTGCTTCTGGCCCAGGACATTTTCATTTTGCTATTGTTGCATTTGTGACTGGGCCATGTCAGGTAAAATGTTGAGCAACTTGCAGCAGTGGCGGTGGTGGGTGGTCTTGACAGGAAGATGGTATGCTGGATCCAAGGATGAGGGTGAGGGCCTTCCAATGTGAGATAGGATTCTGAGATTCTGAACCCACCACAAATATGGAAGAGGAGAACTTTGGGGGCATTATTGGATAACAGGGTAGGTGGGCATTCACCCAGGAGTTGAACTACATGGTACCATTTTCAGCTTCAGAACTTGTCACAAAACTAAACAAAGCCTAATGAGTACAGCTCCCACCCCAAGTGAGGAAACAACAGCGATGGCGAGCACATGCATGTTTGTGGAGCACAAAGGACCACATGCATAATTAGGTTTGCAACTAATGGTTTTAGCCACAGTGCATTTGCTCTTTTATCCCCCTTCTAATTTTCTTGTAATTTAGCCCAACGGGAAACTTCTAGCAGATGTTTCATAGAGCAGTTCACTCTGTGGTGACCATCAACTTTAATTGGAATTATGTAGCTAAACCCTAGGTAGCACTTGACAGGGAGAGGGTGTCTTGCTAAGTCAGGTATCTCTGGTTCCGCTCTGGGTTTTGTGGAACAATGTTCCCTCATGCATGGCTGACTCCAGAAGGCATGGACCCAGGCAGTTTTAAGAGGGCAGTGTTTAATAGTCAATAATGGAGGAGCTCACCTGTCTCTTTCTGATGGTTTACATTTATGAGGGGATGTGGGGAATATGGTACGAATTCAGCAACTACCGCTCTGAGTGCAGAATGGCAGTGGAGTTCACCACCATCCCCAGTCAGTAGCTGGGCTTTGGCCACTGAAGTATTCTGTCCCTGAAGATCAACAGTAATTACTGAGACATCATCATTCTTATTTATAAAGAAATTGCCTTCCTTGCGAAAAGACAGTAAGGAGCATTGTAATTCAAACAGCAAGACTGTGCTAATCTTTTTTAAAAAAATTAGGGGACTTTTTTTCTTGAAAATTGTTCTGACTTGACTGTGATGAGGTGCCAGCTCTGTACACAAATGTGGAGAGAGAGGTCAAGAGCTGCTCAGGGACGTTCAGCTTCCCAGTGAAAGTCTGCAGAGGTGCAGCTGATCCTAAAACAGATAATAGCACCTGGCACTTGTGGTGGGCATTCCACAGTGTTCTGGTCATTTACTGAAAATAATGAGGCCACCCTGCTGATGCCACTGGAACAGGGCTAGCGCTCTGCCATTTCTCTCCCCCAACATGGCATGCTCATTTCTGTGCAGACACAGTTGCAGGCTGCACTTCCTGTTCATGGAAGCTGTGGACTCAGGTTTTCAGGGGCCTCTTCTGGCAGAAGTAAAAGATATCAAGCAAACAGAAGGGCATTCTGAGACATGCTGATGCCCACAAATTTGTTGGCATTCTTTGGGGTAATGAAATCAACGATGGGGCAAAAAATAAAGTGGTGTACTTTGGCCTCAAGATGAACATTTCCACATCATATCTGTGTGTCTTATGCAGAGAGCCTCCTTCACATGCTCTGGGATATATCCAGGTGAAGGCAGATGACTGAAGGCAGATGACTTATGCCACTATCTACCCCCTCACACATATGCCCCTAGGAAGAATTTTGATTCTTACCTGGTGGAATTTGGGTACAACTCTTTGACCATATAGTAGGACCTTCTTTACTTGCACTCATCTCGTAGTGCCTGTGGGTCAGGAGTCCAGACACTAACCTGCTTCCCCAGTTGATATCAAGGTGTTGATAAGGATGAGTTCCCTGCCAATGGTTCCAGAGAAGAATCTTCTGATGGCTGGTTACTTCTAGTGTTGGCAGAATCCAATTCCTTGTAGCCACAGGACCGAGGTCTGTTTCCTTGCTGCCCACTCCTCTGGCCTTACCTCCAACCTGCTTCTCTCCCTTCCTTGCATGAAGCCTTCTCTATGTCAGAACGAGAATATCGAATCGAATTCTCTTACTTGGGGTCCCTGTGATTCCAGCCAAAAAAGCAGAGAATGCTTTCTGCCTTTAAGGTTCGTGTGATTAGAGTGCAAGGACACAACCTAGGACAATCTCCCTGTTTAAGGTCCAAAACCTTAATTCCATCTGTGGAGTCCCCTTTTCCATGTAAGGCCATCTAGTCACAGATTCCAAAGATTAAGGCATAGACATCTTTGAGAGGCCAGTATTTGACCACCTCTATGGCCCTCAAAGATACATTCATTCCCACATACTTTTATCTCATCCCAAGCTCTCTAAAAATTTATCCCATTACAGCACTTGATTCAAAGTTCTAAATCTCTTCACCTCCAAACTCCAAATCTGATTTATCTAAATCAGGTGTGGACGAGCAATCCACTAAGCAAAGCTCCCAGGAAACAGTCCCATCTATGTGAGACCTGTAAAAATGAAGGAACAGGTTATCTATTTCCAACATGTGGATGGGACAACAGTTAGAGACATTTGAGGTCCAAAAGGGAGGAAGTAGAAAGAAAAGTGGAGTCATGCCCCAAAGCAGCCTGGAAATCCAGCCCAGCAAACTCTACTAGGCTTCAAGGTCAAGGTCTTACCTTTTGTCATTCTCAGCTCTGCCCTCTGCATAAGATGTCAGAGAAAGGTGGCCTTGGAAATGCCACTTGAATGACTTGGATTCACCAAGCAGGTCAGGGATACTTGCTTCTGCCTGCCTTTGCATATCCTTATAGCATCATAAACCTTCACTTGCTTATTGCTGTGGAGACCCGTGGGGCAGCAGAGCCTCTGGTGATCCTTTCCCAGCACTCACAGCTGCCTACCTATGCCATCTAGTACCTAGAGATGTTAGGAGAGACACAGCACAGGTAACAGGGCTTGGTAAAGGGCACTGACAAGATCACTCCAGTGAACCAGGAGCTAGCCATGATGTTATGACACAGTGACTGGCTCAGGATACCAATAAAATGGAGGTGGTAAAAAGGGCCTGGTAAAAATGGAGAGGTCTTGTACCAGAACTGGCATTAGATGCAGAATTCTACCTCTTCTTGCCAGGTCCTCCCCTCTGTCAAAGGCTTTAGTGATCTGCTGACCCCACCTCTGAGCAGATGTGCTGATTGGTGTGCACACACCATTTAGCTGGACTGCACCTGAGCCCATATCTGTGATTTTATCCCACTCTTACCATCTACCTTTAAAAATAATTTGCACTGAATTCAAATGAGATTTGCTTCCTTGCTGGAAACACATTTAATGCCTTCTGTGTCCTTATTTCTTGATCACAACTCACAATTTTCTGCTATAAATATTAAGGAAAATTACCAATGTCCAATTTTATAGAATTACAATTTAAGGAAAGATTCTATTGAATGAGGTGAATGATAACCCTTCCATCCATTTCAGCCTGTGTTCATTTTCTATTGAACATTGAAGAGTCAAGTTCAAAGGTGATTGGTTCCCAAATCCTTCATATTGCTGGTTGCTGCTTGCAAAATATTTAGTCACATTACACACACACACACACACACACACACACACACACACACACACCTGTTTATCTGTAATCTTCTAAAGGTCAAAGACTAGGTATTATGTTGTCTTTTTATCACAAGATGGCATTGAGTATAGAAAAAGCATATATCTACTTTTTTTTTTAACTTGAATGGATTTATTTCTGTAAATTCTTTCTTCCTAGAATAGGTCCACAGCATCCATCTGACAAAATCCATAACTATGAACTTTAGCTCAATATTGTTAAGTATAGGAAAAAAGTTAGACATAACCTGAGTGTCCATTTAGGTGCAAAAAGTCTAAAAAATGTGAATCATGATCTCTTTATAAATGGAACACCAGAAGTCATTTTATGACTAAGTGA
Source organism: Callospermophilus lateralis (assembly GCF_048772815.1). NCBI lineage: Eukaryota > Metazoa > Chordata > Mammalia > Rodentia > Sciuridae > Callospermophilus > Callospermophilus lateralis. Next base: position 89,169,921 of record NC_135315.1, on the reverse strand, counting down.
GATCTGTAGGTACCATCATAAAAAGAGACAATGATACATTTTCTAAGCATAAATGCAAATTTTCTGAGGAAACAGGTGGTTGAAAAACAAAATCATACCTGCCCAGGTCATTTATTAGGAGTAGAAAATAATCTTGGATGATAAACACCAGTGGTCACAGTGATTTCCATTGGGAGCTCAAGGACTGTGCTCTCATAGCTCTGCAAGAGAGCTCACAGCATACATTCAACTGAGTAGCCAGACCAGGGAAGGTGCACCTGCTGCAAGTGGCATAGGTGTCCGTTGCTGCTGGCCACCTTATGCCTCTGAGCCACCATCATTCTCTGTACTAGTTAAATCAGATGGAATACACAGTGCTCTCACAGACTATGCTGTGGAGCTTACACCACACGTTCAACTGAATGGACCTCCCGTTTCCCATAAAAAGTGCTTCTGGTGCAGATGGCCAACATGTGGGAGATCAAGCCAGAGAGAAAACCAAAAGATGGGATTTGAGGGACCAAATGCTTCTGGTTCCCTTCCTACTTTATTATCATTTTAAACCTCCATCATGGATTTTGTATTGGAATTACTGAGGCTGTGACCTTATTTCTGCACTGGTTCCTTACGGTGGGTGGAAAGTACATCATTCTTCTTCAAGTACCTGGTCATGTACAGCAAAAGCTGAGTGCTGTAGTTGAAAAAGTAGATCTTGTGTTTAGGAGGAAAAGGTGAAAAAAAGAAAACCTCATTGCCTACAAAGCAAAGCCCGAAGTTTCACCTAATGTGATTTTTACCAATTCTGTAATAGTTGAATAAAAGTAGAAACTTAGGTCCAAAGGCTTGTATGAAACCATTACCCATAAAAGAGACAAGCACAAGCACATTTGATAATATATATTGTGTCCATTTGATAATATATGTTGTCTCCTGCCACTTGCAGACAATAGGCATATGGGTGGATGGGTGTGTGTGTCTTGGTCCTTTTACCTTGTCTAGTGAGACTATATTCATCTTTCTTGTGTCTCAACATCATGTACATTTTAATTAAAAATGTTTTAAATTTGGGAGCAGACTGGACTAGAATCAAATAGAAACTAGAATATGCTGGAATTAATGTTGACAGAATCTAATGTTGATGAAATGTTCATTCTTGTTATTTTCTGCACATTTTTTGATTACCAGTGAAATTGGTAATTATTTTTTAGTAGTAATTGGACAAAATATCTTTATTGTATTTTTTTATTATTATTATGTCGTGCTGAGGATCGAACCCAGGGCCTTGCACATGCTAGACAAGTGATCTTCTGCTGAGCCACAAACCCAGCCCTGTGATTCATATGTTTAAAAACTTAAGGAAAAGTCTATGGGATATTAATGGGGAATGACATTAAGGAATGATAGGTTTCTTTTTAAAAAAATTAAGAAGTATTAGTTTTCAGTGTTATATGTTTCGTTTGGAAATGAGAGGGGTTGTTGTTGCATGATTTTTTATTTCTTTTAATTTCAATAACATCCATTTCTGGGCTGAGGATACAGTTCAGTGGTAGAGTATTTGCCTAGCATCTGTGAGGTCTTGGGTTCATTCCCTCTTCCTGCCATCAAAAGTTATTCATTTCTTATAATCAATGTGGTCTGAGTTCAAGGTCTAATCAATCACACCTCTAAAAATTTTATTTATTTATTTTTTGCAGTGCTAGAGATCAAATGAGGGTCTCATAGATGCTAGATAGCCAAGTATTCTACCTCTGAGTCATATCTTCAGTACCCTTGAAAGATATGGGCAGAGGTCATTTCTTTCTGTATATTCAGGACCTAGCAAATTGTTTATCATAGTTGCTTTCCCATATCTAATAAATAATTGGTTAAAGCTCATCATCAAAGAAGTCTCCCCTAGCTTTTTAACTCCACATCTCCCAAGACTTTACCTTTTCTTTGTCTTCATGGGAGCCATTGTTAGAAAAACACCGAAGCAGATGTTACTGCCTTGGGTTCCAACAAGAATAGTACAAGCTCACAGTCTCCCCTACGTAATGACAAAATGATTATTTCAGCCACCCAAAGCATTCTCGACAATAAGTCATGGCCTACTTGAGTATGCAGAGCTCACAGTCTTCAAGGGTTGCTCCCAAGTGAGAGATTTACACAAACACTACCATCATTCCCCTCTTGAGAAGTGTGTACAGCATTGTTCCTCAAAAAAGATCCACCAGCAACATTCATGTCATCAATTTGAGGCCAAGACTGGCCAAGTCAAGTCAGGCCCATCTGTCAGTTGGGTCAGTATCATGATCCCTGGGATCTCCTTATATTGATAATATCAGATAATGTCAAAGTACTCAGAGCAATATTGTTTGGTCCTAGAAGTGTGTTTGGCTTAAAAGATCTGATAAAGCCAGTCAGTACAGCCAAATACCTTTGGCATGTAGACTAGAATGAGCACTAAGCATCATTTCTGCTTGCAGTTAAGATTAAGCAGGGAAAGCAGCCACCTGTGTGTTGGGATTTTGGAGCATCTTGTTACAGAGCCCAACACTGCTCCATTCTCAATCCTTTTACAGTAACACACAGAGAGGATTTTTCAGACATGCTATTGGGAGCTGTTTGTTCAACATACATGTATGAAGAACATAGGATACAGGTAGGCCCGTGCTTGCCCTGGAATTACAAACACAATTACCAAAACACATGAGATAGGACCTCCACATCAGGGCTTTAATTGGGCTGAGGCTATGTCCTCGTTTGCACAGAAGCCTCAGTTTATGCCAATTATCCCCTAGTCCATCTGACTTGTATTGTCCTGAATTTCTCCTCGCTCGCTTTTTTTACTTTTTTTTTTTTAATTGAACCCTGGCCTTGTGTATGCTAGACAAGCATTCTACCACTGAGCCACATCCCCAGTCCTGGATTTCTCATTAAAAAAAGTATCATTATTAAAACTTTTATTAAAATGAGATGGGAGGGCTGGGGTTGTAGCTCAGTTGTAGAGCACTTGCCTATGGAAAGCATAAAAAATTCAGAAAAGAATTTTGTGTGTGTAGTTTCCATTCTTAAATATTGATGGCATATTGCTTAAAATCTTTTTCTAACAACATACCCACTGTCCCTTTTTTTTAAAAGGGTTCACATATGTGATTTATACAGCTCTTTCTTGCTGCCTGTGGGAGTCTCTCTCTTACAATTTATTCTGGAGCATAATTGGTTTTCTGGATTAATTAGGCTCTTTGTTCTCAACATTCTAAGAAGTGATAAATGTGAAGAGGTATATATATCTTTCTTTCTTCTGTGATGTCATATTTTTACAGAAGGAGGTGCATTTTCTTGTGAAATTACCTGGCCAGTTTTGCACCTGAGGTGCACCTCCCATGAGGATCAGAAAATAATGTGCTGCTTCCAGATTGCCCTTTCAGAGAGGGGCTGAACTTTTTACAGTTGTGCTGGGCTGTATGGGGAAACTAAAGAAAAGAGAGAGAGAGAGGAAGAGTGTGTGCCAGATGCCTTTTGTGTATGAGAATCCCAGCTGAGGAGACAGACAGGCTACAGCAATGGCACTCTGAGCATTCTTTAGCAGAATCAGGGTGGCCAGATACTGTGAAGAGTGGGGATTCTGCTCAGCCTCAAGGTGTCCTGTCCTTATCATGCTTGTGTTTCATTTGTTCCTCCTTTATTAGCTTTAAAATTCTTTATTATTTTTAAAATAAATGTTATTGTGCCTACTATAGTATACCCAAGTGGTGTTATGAAATTAATAGTAAATAAATAAACATATAAATGGTTATTACAGTGAAACAAATGAACATCCATCATCTCACAGTTACCAATTCTCCCCACCCCAACCCCCTATGCCTGGAGCGACTATAATCTACTAATTTAGCAAAAATCCTGAATGTAGCACACCATGTTTAACTGTGGCCCTCACATTGTTTACTAATCTTTAGACCTGTTCATTCTACATATCTGCTACTTATGTTCTTCTCTCACCCACCCACCCCACTTTCCTGGTAATCACTGTTCTTTCTGTATAGCTTTGACTTTTTCTTTTTAGATTCCATATATGAGCAATATTTTTATTTCTGTGTCTGGCTTATTTCACTTAGCACAATGTCCTCTGCTTCATCTATGTTGTAGCAAATGGTAGGATTGTTTAATGGCTGAGTAATATTACATTGTATAAAAGTGCCACAGTTTTTTTTTTTATTATTTTGTTGACAAGATACCTAAGTTGTTCTCACATCCTGAGTAATGCAAATAATGTTGCAACAGACATGGGCATGAAGATATCTTTACAGGTAGTAATTTAATTTCCTGGTATATACTCAAAATAAGAGATTCTGGGTTATATGGTAATTATTTTGATTTTTTTTAGGAACCCCATACTGTTTTCCATAATGTTTGCACCAGTCTATATTCCTACTAACAGTGTGAGAGGGTTCCCTTTTCTCCATGGCCTTACAAACACTTGATATCTCTTTCCTTTGCTAACAGCTATCCAGACAGGTGTGAGATGGTAACACAGTAGCCTGTTAGCCATTTGTATGTCATCTTTGGAGAAATGTCTATTCAGGTCCTTTGACATTTTTTTTGATACCAGGGATTGAACCCAGGGGTGCTTAACCACCAACCATATCCCTAGTTCTTTTTATGTTTTATTTTGAGACAAGGTATCACTAAATGGCTGAGGCTTACTTTGAACTTGGGACCCTCCAGCCTCAGCCTCATGAGACACTGGGATTGCAGGTGTACACCACTGTGCCCAGCTCCTTTACCCATTTTTTAATTGGGATATATGTTTTCTTGCTACTGAGCTGAGTTGTATGAGTTCTTTATAAATTTGGGGTATTAACTATAAGATATTTGGTTTATAAATGTTTTTTCCTAATCTATATGTTGCCTTTTCATTTTGCTGGTTGTTTCCTTTGCTACACAGAAGCTTTTTAGTTTGATGTAGTCCCATTATTTAATTTTTGCTTTTGCAACCTAAATTTTTGGTGTGATATCAAAAAAAATCATTTCCAAGGCCAATGTCAAGGAGATTTTCCCCTATTACCTTCTATAAATTTTATGATTTCAGGTGCTACATTAGGTCTTCATCCTTTTCAAGTTGATTTTTATGTATGGTATTACTGCCCAGTTTCGTTCTTTTAAATGTAGAAATCCAGGTTTTTCAGCACTATTTTTAATAGCTTTATTTTGTTTATTTAGTTTTATGTGGTGATGGTAATCGAACATGGTGCCTCACGCATGCTAGGCAAATGCTCTACCACTAGCCCACTCTTCCCATTTCCAGATCTATTTATTGAAGGCATTATTCTCTTCCTCTCATTGTGTTCTCTTGATGTCTTTTCAAAAATTAATTAGTTGACCATATATGTTTGGATTTATTTCTGGGCTCTCTATTCTGTTCTACAGTCTGTGTGTCTGTTCTTATGCTAGTACCATAGCATTTTGATTACAATAGCTTTTTGTTATAGAATTTAAAACCAGGAAGTGAAATACCTCCAACTTTGTTTTTCTTTCTCAGAATTGCTTTGACTATCCAAAGTCTTTTGTGATCCCATGAAAATCATAGTATTGTTTTTTTTCTACTTCAGTGAAGAGTTCCATCGGAATATTGATAGAGATCAAATTGAATCTGTATATTGATTTAAGATGAGCATTTTAGCTGTATTCTTTGGATCCATGAATGTAATTCTATGCTATATTTTTCCATTTAGTTGTCTTCTCTTCAGTTTCTTTTATTGGTGTTTTATAGTTTTGAGTATAGAGTATTTTTACCTCTTTGGTTAAATTTATTGTTTTTTTTATTTCATTTTTGGGGAGGTCATTATTTGGGTACATAAATGCCACAGAGTTTGTATGTTGATTTTATATTCTGAGGCTTTATGGAATTCATTTAGTAGTTCCAATAGTTTTTTGTTTTGTTTAGTTTTTGGTGTAGTCTTTCTTGTTTTCCACATATGAGATTATGTCATCTGCAAATAGAAAGACTATTTTTCCTTTAAGATTTGGATCCCTTTTCTTTTTTTCTTTTATTTCTTTTATTTTTTTCCTGTCTGATTGCCTTTGCTAGTACTACCAGAACTGTGTTTAATAGAAGTGGTAAAAGTAGGCATCCTTCCCTTGTACAACATCTTAGAGGAAAAGCTTTCAGTTTTTCTTCATTGATTATGACATTCGTAGTGTTTTTTTCATAAATGGCCTTTATTGTATTGAGAAACTTTCTTTCTAACCTAAACTGTTGATAGTTTTTATTTAAAAAAAAAAAGATGTAGCACTTTGTCAAATGTTTTCTCTGTGTCAATTGAGATACTAATGTGTGCTCTATCTTTCTATTAATATAAAGTATCACAGTGATTAATTTGTATATATTAAACCCACCTTGCATTTTAGAGATAAGTCCCTGTTAATCATAGTATACAATTTGTGATATATTATCAAATTTGATTTGCTAATACTTTATTGAAGATTTTTGCATCAATGTTCATCAGGTATATTGGCCTATAGCTTTTCCTTCTTATGATTTCTTTGTCTGTTTTAGGTATCAAGATGACTGAGGTAATTACCTCAATCACTTTTGTTATTCATCTCTTCAGACTTTCTATTTCTTCCTGACCTAACATTGGTACATTTTCTTTCCTTTAGGTCATCAATTTTGTTTGGCCTATGTATCTGTGAATTTTCCAAAATTTCTACTGTTTCTGATTTATAGTTTCATAACATTTTGGTCAGAAGATACTTGATATGACTTCAGATTTCTTAAATTTGTTAAGACTTGTTTGTGGCCTGCCATATGATCTATCCTGAAGATGTCCCAGGTACATTAGAGAATAATGTACATTCTGCTATTGTTGGATGCTCTAAGGTCCACTTTGTTTAAAGTGCAATTCTGTTTCCAGTATCTCCTTATTAATTTTCTTCCACTGTTGGAAGTGGAGTATTGCTATTTTTATATTGCTATTTCTTCTTTCATGTCCTTTTCATACTTTCTTTATATATCCGGGTGCTCTGATGTTGGTTAAGTGTAAATTTACAATTGATATGTCCTTTTTGAAGAATTAAGCCCTTTATCATGAAATAATTACCTTCATCATCTCTGTGACAGTTTTTGACTTGAAGTCTAATTTATCTGACCTAAGTATACTTACCTGTGCTCTCTTTGGGTTGCTATTTGCATGGACTATCTTATTCCATGTCTTCATCTTTAAAAGTCCATGTGTTCCATAAAACTAAAGCAGGTTTCTTGTAGACAGCATACTGTTGGATCATGTTTCCTTTGAATCCATTCAGTCACTCTGTCTTTTTATTGCACAATTTGTTAATTTCATTCAAAGAAATTACTGATAGGAAAGGATAACTTCCATTTTTTCATTGTTTTCTGGTTGTTTAATTCTTTCCTTTCTGGGATGCCAGGAGTCAAATCTAGCATCTTGCACATGCTAGACAAGTTTTCTAACACAGATCAACTCCCCGTTCTGTTTCTTCCTCTTTATCGTGTATCTGCTATTGTTTTTTGCTTTTGGTTCACCATGAGGTTTACATAAAATATCTTATAATAAACTATTATAAAAGATCTAAAAATTCTAGATTTTTATTTCTCTCAGTTATATTTTTTGATATTGTAATTTACACATTCTTATACTTTATATATATATTTTTAATATCTTCATTTTATATATTTAGCCACAACCCCAGCCCCTTATACTATATATTTAACAACATATTATAGTTATCGGTTTTTAACTGTTTTGAACTGTAGCATTCATACTAGAGATATGAATGGACTTACAGACTACAATTATAATGTTAGATTATTCTGAATTTGATTATATATTTACCTTACCAGTAAATTTTATACTTTCATATGCTTTTACATTATTAATTAGCTTTTCTTATTGAAGAACTCCTATAACCATTTCTTGTAAGGTAGATCTAACAGTAGACCCCACTCAGCTTTTGCATGTCTGAGAAGGTACTTCTTCATTTCTGAAGGTCAGTTTTGATGGGTATAATATTCTAGGCTGTCAGAATTTTTTTTTCAGCACTTTAAATAGGACCTTCACATTCTCTCCTATCCTGCAAGGTTTCTGCCAACAAATCCATTGAAAAACTATATCCACTAATATAAGAGATCCTTTATGTGTTACTTGTTCATTTTTGTACAAGTAAAATATAAAAAATTTTGATATTTTTGCTGCTTCTTATTCTCTCCTAGACTTTGCCTTTTGATGGCTTGAAAATAATGTGTCTTGCCGAGGACTTCTTTGGGTTGAATCTTTGAGCTAATGAATCTGAATATCCATTTTCTCTCCCAGGACTTAGGAATTTTTTCAGCAATTATTTTGTTAAATAAGTCATTTGTCCATTTCTCTACGTTCTTCTGAAATTCCTATAATGAGAATGTTTGTTCACTTAATGATATCCCATAAGTCTTGTAGCCTGTTTTTACTTTTTTTTCATCCTTTTTTACCCTAAGTAATTTCAAAAGACCTGTCTTCAAGTTCGTCAATTGATCTTTTGCTTCATCTAGTCTGTTGTAGGTGTTGGCACCAAGATTCCTGATAGGTTCTTTTAATGGTATCTCTTTGCTAAATTTTTTATTCAAATTGTGAATCATTTTCCTGTTTTCACTAAGTTGTCTCTCTGTACTCATATCTTATATCTTGCAAAGTTTCCTTAAAGTCATTATCTTGAGTTCCTTTTAAAGCAATTCATATATTTCCTTTTCTTTAGGGTCAGTTAGTGGAGAAACATTGGGTTCCTTTGATAGTATCATGTTTTCTTGATTTTTCATGTTTCTTGTGTCCCTGTTCTGATGTCTGTACATGTAATAGAATGGTCATCTCTTTTAAACTTTACAGAGTGACTTATGTAGGGAAAGACTTTCACCTGCGGATAGGTCTTAGGGTGGTGGCTGGGAAAGGTACATGACTATGGTTCTGAGTAGACATAGTGGTATAGCTTCCATGTAGGTTCTTAGCTGTGGTCAATGTCAGTGATGTCTGCTGATGTTTCAATGGCATAGGCTGTAGGAGATTGTGTCAGTGAATGTTTTTAAAAGAATGCTGAGTAACAAAAGTTTGGGGGCGTCTTCTTGTTCTCACTTTCCCTACAATGATGAGTTTTGGCATTGAGTCTGACATGGCCCACAAGAAGTTGCAGTGGCATTGGGCCCCAGGGTACAGGTTCTTAGAGCAGTTATAGACCCATGGTTCTGGGATCAGGGTCTCTCAAACCTACAAGGACACCTGGGACTTGGATCCTAGGTTCATTTTTCAAGACACTTTGGGAAGCAGATTGCCTGCATAGCTGATTCTGAAGCACACTACAGCAACTTGGATCAAGGGAACTGGGTTTTACTTATGATTCTGATCTTGGCGTCAGGGTCCAACACTGGCCTGCCTTCAGGAAAGATGGGGTGCTCTGGGGGTTTAGTCCCTAGAAAACAAGGCTCAGCTATGATTTGGGAACCAGAGCCAATAGGGACATTAGCAACTCTGATCTAGGAGATAAGGTCCCCAGTAAGATGACACTGGACCCTTGGAATTGTGGGACATGGCAGATTTCCAGTGACAGAAAGATCCAGAAATAGTAAAGCGTAGCTGTGGCTTGGACTCTAGGGGACAAGGATTAATGTAGTGAAGACTACTCCCCAGTAAGTGAAGACTACTCCCCAGCAAGGTTCCACAGTTCAGACTTCAGGGTTCTAGACCAGTTCCAGGGAAGAAGAGTGCTAGAGCTATTTGGCCTGCATACAGCTCTCTGTCCTGGAGGACAGATCGCACAGCTCACCCAATACTCTGCTTCAAGGGGGAATGGGATCCCATGCCAGCAGCTTGGCTCAGCCACTGCACTTTGTTCCCTAGGGGCAGGGAGTGCCATACCATTTCAGCTCAGGTTTCAGGCAGAGCATTACTTCCCTGGAAGGTCAAAGCAGGGATTCCCTGAGGGGCAGGGCAGTGCTTCACCTTTGGTTCTGTGGGCCATTACTGTTGTGGGTAGTCAGTGTATCATTCCCCTGAGAGGCAGGGCTCCAAGTAGGCTCAGATCCTGAGCAGCAGGGCACAACATTGACTAGGCAGCATGGGTAGAGTGGATCCATGCTGTTGGTCCCCCAAGATAGACTGTAACAGCATTTGGGCTCCAAGATGGTAAGTTATCAGATGGGGTGGTATATGAGTACTCTCAGGGGATAGAGAAGTTCAGTGGGTACTCGCCCCCAGACCAGCACAATGTTCTCATTCCACAGTGGTGCAGTTCATTAGCTGCACTGGTCACAGGGGATGGGGAGCAGTGTTGGCTTCTTCATCTGGGGATAATGCAGCTGTGTGGATTCCAGGTAGCTCCCTGAGTAAGGCTTAGTGCCTGTGAAGACTGCAGGATTCCCCAGTGGCAGGGACTTAGGTGGTCATGGTGGTAAGGTGGGCAGTTCCTCTTGCCTACCTTTTCCCTGCAAGGAGAAGTCCTTCCTGATTCCAGATTGATCCTGACTGAGGGTAAGGTGCCAGAGGTGAGGTATTTCCTTCCTCTAAGAGGCCATCCTGGTTTTCTGCTCTCTACAGGGTTTCTTCTACTCATTTGATATATTTCAGCATTCTTCAGTTATTTCCATCAAAATGTAGTTCTTCGTTTGTGGATTTGGCTGTCCTTTGGGGGGGGGGCACAAGCAGAAGGAGCTTCTAGTCACTCATCTTGCTGATGCCATTTAACTTTAGCTTTTATCAGAGAATATCATGATGAGATTTCACACAACCATTTCTCTCCCTATACTCCTTAGTACAGTACAGTCTCTCTTACCTGAGTTGGTACTTAACAATTGCTTCTAGAAGGAGGAGTTGCGTACAGTAATGAGCTAATTAGTTGAGTGAACATTAGCGCGCTGACATCCCCTTTGGAAGGACAGACTGCTTCTGCAGGCAGTAGTAAGTGATTTGAGCCACCATCAATGACTGCGACCTGGTGCTCCAGTGATTTCAAAAGCCAAGCATTTGTTTCTCTTTGCCTGTTTCCATGGAATTGACTTTTGCTCTTGCTTCATGAAACATCTGAACTAAAAAAGGGACAGCACAACTATTGAATATATTATTGAGTACTAAAGAAAGTAAGACACACCTTCATTCTCTGGGTGATTCTGTATCTGGAATGACATCACAGTTGCCATTACTCTAGAGCAGGGGTCAACAAACCTCTTCTATAAAGAACAAGATAGTAAAGATCTTTTACTTTGTAGGCTCTGTTACAACTAATTTACTCTTGTAATACCAAAGCAGCCTCAGACAATATATAAACAACCAGGTTCATTGTGTTCCAATAAAACTTAATTTATAAAAATAAGCAGTGGTCAGTTTGGCTCCTGTGGCCCTAGTTTGTTGGCCCCTGTTATAGATTGCTTCATGATCTCTCATGTTCTTTTAAAATTATTATTAATTAAAATATGCTTCTTTTGTGGAGATATGTCAGAGGGAGGGAACATGCCTAGCAAGTGTGAGGCCCTAGGTTTGATCCCCAGCACACAAAAACAAAATAAAACAAAATGTGTTCATTATCCTGTTCTTTTTCATTGCTTTTATGGTAGCCAATGAAAGGGTTGACTTATTTTGAATAGCAAGTTTTTTAAAAATTACTTTTAAAGGCATATGTGGTCAGGTTGGGCAGGAGGTGAAATGTATGTCCATAAAACATGGCTACTTAACAGAATGCCATGTTCTTCCCAAACCCCAGTCAGCTCAGCTTCATAACCAGTCCCTTTACGCTCTTATCCTCCATAGCGAGGGCCCCTCTCATATGGCCCCAAGACTCTGCCTCCCTGTAGCCAGCATGACACTCAGGCAAGACTAGTCAGCAGCTCACCCCTTCTCTTCTGTCACTTCAGCCTTGATACAAAGCTGTGAACTGAGTTTGTGCTGACCATACAAACTCTCTGGAACCTCTTTAGTTCCCTTCCCACAATACTGAGTTCAGCTTATGGTTGGCAGCCTTTGGTACCCTGCCCCTTTCTTCACCTGCCCTTCTCACTCACTTGCTAATCTTCCTTCCAAGTTAAAGGGTTATCATGAGGTTGAAAAAGCCAAGGTTTTCTCTCCACCATATTTTACTCCCCTAAGGACATGTCTTTGAGTCTAGATTGGCCCAATCAAAAAAGTCTGGTTGGCAGTTTTACTGGCTTTCTTTCAACAAGGAGAGTGAAATTGCTGGTTTCCAAGCAACATATATGCCATGACTTCTTCTAACAATGTGAGGTTCAAAAAAATAACAAGAAACATTTGTCTATATCATCATATCATGAGTGGGGATCCTGTGGGACAGTCAGGGCAAGCAAGTTGATACAACAACATACTATCTTTTCATTCCAACTTTGATGTCTTTCCCTGGAGACTCACCTGGAGACACAGAGGAGCAGGCCTTCAGCTTGGTGCAATTGATGGACAAACTTATCATGAAGAATGCCGTAGTATAGTCTGTCACCACCATTTGTAGATTCCGTAGTTGCAAATTTTCCTACTTGATAAAATTTTTTTCTAATTTTTTAGTTAGCTTTTTCACTGCTGTGACTAAAAGGGCCAACCAGAACAATTGTAGAGGAAAGATTTATTTGAGGGCTCACAGTTTCAGAGGTCTCAGTCCATAGAAGCCCAGCACCATTCCTCAGAGCTCCAGGTGAGGCTAAACATCACAGCAGAAAAGCGTGGCAGAGGAAAGCAGCTCACATGATGATCAGAAACAGGGAGAGTGGTCTCTACTTACCAGATACAAATATATTCCCCAAAGCTACATCCCCAATTCCCACCTCCTCCAGCCACACCCTACCACTTCAGTTACCACTCAGTTAATCCCTATCAGGGGATTAATTCACTTATTTGGTTAAGATCCTTATAAAGCAATCATTTATCCTCTGAACCTTCTTACATTGTCTCACACATGAGCTTTTGGGGGACACCTCATATCCAAACCATAACAGTAATCCCTGAATAATACTCAACGCACTTCAGAATCATTTCAGGACTTGCAGAGTAGTAGAAACTTTGAGTTTCCAACCCATATATTCCCCATTGAAATGGCACAGGGTGCTACTCTGCCTTCTTATGTCAGCTCTTCTATTTATAAATAAGTGTGCTTTCAAGTTGATGTACTGCTACATGGTTTTTTTTTTGTTTTGCATTTTTGTGTTTTTGTTGGTGATTTCACTGTTTTAAATGATCCTGTGCATGGTGCTAACGTGTTGTCTAATGTAACAAAGGACACGAAGGCTGTGATGTGCCTTGTGGAGGAAACACACATGTTAAATAAGCTTCACTCAGGCCCGAGTTACAGTGCTGTCAACTGCAAGTTTAATATTAATGAATCAATACAACAGTACATTCAGAAAAAGGAAGAGGAAATTCCCTGATCTATATGTAAGAGCACTCCAGAAAATACTAAGCTAATATCTGTAGTACATAATGAAGCTATCAAAATGATTTTATTTTTATTTTATTTTATTTTTTGAGAGAGAGCGAGAGAGAGAAAGAGAGAGAGAATTTGTAAATATTTATATTTTTTAGTTTTTGGTGGACACAACATCTTTTTTTATGTGGTGCTGAGGATCGAACCCAGGCTGCACACATGCCAGGTGAGCGCACTACCACTTGAGCCACATCCCCAGCCCCCAAAATGATTTTAAAAAGTAACTGAATTTGTAGATTCATGAGATGATGAACAGTTAAAGAAAAAAAAATCTGTAGCCCAATGTATTGTTGTGAGGCCAAAAGCCAAAGAAATTTATGGTCATATTACTCTGGTTCAGGAAATTATTGAACCCTTCTTGGTTAGTGTTTATTATAAAGCAATACTGCATATGTTTTAGTACTTATTAGGAATAGGTATTAAATAAGTTATCTTTCAACAGAAATACAAATAAAACAAGATTATGTAATGACCAGTTGATGAAACTTTTGTGACAGGATCCTCACCAGAGGCTCACTAAACCATGCATTTCCCCCAAAAGTCATGGACCATTATTCACTAATTCAGGACTCACAGGTATTTTATAGAATCTATATGATCATAACTATCCCAAATGGAACCCATCTTCTGCATCCCATATTGAAGACAAGGCCAAGGTGCACTGTCTTTGCCATAATAAGACTCAACCTCTCCACTGAATGGCTATGTCCATGATACATCCTTTCTGGACATGAAGGGAGTTAAATGTATGCAGCTTGTCCCTGGTGCCCCGCCACACCTCCCTTATTGCTTCTTTCACCACTTCTGAAACTGTCCTGGTACTGAGCCGTTGTGAGCTCAGCATCCTTGAACAGACACCTTAATTGGTCTCAGATGGGAAGGAAAACTATCACACCACAGTCTCTCCTACCTGAAGCTGGATTCAGGTCACATGTGAAATGGCCCCTTGTCTGTTGACAGTGGCCTGCATCTCCCACAGTCTGCTGAACTGGACAGTCCCTCCCCAGGGGGTTCAGACATGCAGATGAACTCCTCTCATCTGGCATTACAAACACATCGCAGAGATATGAACATAGGGCATGGGAAACACAGAGGCGGCCTCAGCCTTCAGGGGAGGGGATGCTCCAGAGATGAAATGGCACTTGGCAAATGCTGCTGATGAAGTAAGAAGAGGCCTTTTAAAAGCAAGACAGAAAAAAATGGTAGAACAAGTATAGGAATGGAAAAAAAAAACTTGAGACATTCCATTAGGAAAATACTTAAAGTGTCCAGAAACACAATCAGTAAACCCATGGGCCTCATTATCACCACTCTGGACACTCTGACCCCATACAGCAACTGAAAAGTTCCCAGAGGAGGCCTTTCTAGAAAGTTCTTTCAATTGCTGAGCAAGTGAGTGTTTGGGCTTGTTTCTGTGGTTCTCCACTTATCAGGAATACAAATACATTTTTCCTTCTGTGCTACTAGATGCAAATATGAGAATTAAGAGACAGTGAGGATAAAGTGGTTCCAACTCCTTGTAAGACATTTTGCATGTATTATAAACACATAGATCTTCAATACAAGTTCTCAGCAGGGAACTGCTTTTTGTTACAGGGATTGCCTGTGTGCAGACTTGCAGAGAAAGGCAGTGTACGCAGATAGCACGCTGTGTCACTGGTCACAAAGTCATTTTCTGTGATCCCTTCTTCCCATTTCTATTCCCAGGCCTCATTATGTGCAATGTCATATGCACACAGACAAACAGGAACACCCCATCACATCCAGGAGAGAAGTGCCCAGGGAGGTGTTTGCATGAATTTCATCTTTGGAGTAAGAAGCACTTGCTCAGCTGCCAACCACAAGTAGCCCCATGATCCCATGCTGGAAAATGATGCTAATTGGTGTGCCATTTAAAAAAAAGGAAGAAAAAAATACCAACCACAACAAAATAACCATGTACAGACCTAAAATCCTACCCTGACAGTCAATGTGAAGCATGGCCCACTAATACAGCCTTAATTCACTTTGTTTGCCAGAGAGAGCAAGCTCACCATGCTGCTTCTGGAGAGTCTGGGGAACATGAACTGTCGCATCACCATGAACACTCACATCTCTGCTGCAGCTGGTAACTATGCAGAAACCCTGTCTACCATCCAGATTGCATCAAGGGTCTTGAGGATGAAGAAGAAGACAACGAAGGTAAGCAGTTCACAGTGGGTGGAGTGGGTAATGGAGCTTTGGAGCCTTGCCCCAGTACTGAGACAGAGAGAGCCAAATCAATATTGCTGATCCCCAAACACAGGGGTGCATGTGAAAGCATCACTGCTGTGGTCCTCACTTGGGGGCAGGGAAACCTTCCCACTGACAGGAGAGAATCAGGTCTTCTGTTGGCCCTGGGCATCCAGTCTGACCTCTGACAGGTAGTGCTTGGTGTGCTTTAGATAAATTTTGATATGAAAAATGTTGGAAAGATGGAAATTATTTAGTTTTTCTCTTGCCTGACTTGTCCTATGTAGATGAAGACTGTGTCCTTCAATGAGTCAACTCTCTAAAGAGGGTTATTAACTTCTTGCTCATGTGGCCCTATTGCCCACCCCCATGTTCAGGAGTGATTTCCTGGCTGCTGGAATTGTCGTGTTAATTCAATGTTTTCTGCTTGATACTGAGTCTGCTAGATGCCACTGGGCTCCTTTCCTCTGGCAGAAGCAAATCCCAGACAGTGGCAGCTTGGCAAGAATGCCTGAGAGGACCATGGTAGTTGTGGCCACTCAGATCCTGGGGGTGGGGGCAGCAATTAACATGTGGGAGGGCTTTTCTTTCCTTCTCCTTTATGTATTTTTTAATGGGGGGATGGAGTATAAAACAGGGTTTCCCAACCAATGTTCTGTTGGTTGTATTCAGGAATAGCCCTTAAGAGGTCAGAAGGTGACTGCATCTCTTCTGCTGAGCAGCCTCTAATTCCTCAGTGTGCCATATAGGGATTACCTTAAGCACATACAGCTATGATATGGAACATTGGGCACTCTGGTCTGGCCTACTGGAGTCATGGTTCTGGTTTTCAATGTGGGAGATCAATCAAAGGGACCTTCAGGAGCTCCTGTTGAGTCAGTGGCTTCTACCATTTACCACATAATGTCAGGCTCACTGGGAGGGCTTGTCTCAGAGGTGCCACATTATTAACTGTTCTCTCACTCATAGTACATTTCGAGCTCCTCTGGTGGAGAAAGGCAGAAGGCACAGGCCCATCTAGCTGAGACTCTTCCATACCAGAGCCACGGTGGACCCCGACTTCCCCATTGCGCACCTGTCCAGTGATCCTGACTACTACTCCAGCAGCGAGCAGTCTTGTGACAGTGTCATCTACATCGGGCTTAATGGCACAGCCCCCTCTGACAAGGAGCTCACTGACAATGAGGGGCCCCCAGTCTTTGTTCCCATTGTACATGCCCTGCAGAAGACCAGAGGTGACAGCCAGCCCAAGAGGCAGGAGAGGCTGCAGCCAGCCAATCAGAAAGGGACTGCTTGAAGTGTAACACATTTGCTGAGCTGCAAGAGAGACTAGACTGCATTGATGGCAGCAAGGAGCCCAGAAAGTTCCCTTTTGAAGAGCTGCCTATACAGTTTGGGGCAGAGCAGGCGAGCAAATGCCCCTTGTTAAGCCAAGTGTCTAGGGAAAACTCACTTTCTGAATGTGATAAGGAAGACAATGGGTCAGTGACCAGCTGACTGATTGGGAAGGCCCAGACAACCTGGCCTGTAAGATGCAAAGGAATCATTCCCCTGTGTCTGCCACAGTATGCACCCCGAAGCATCCCAGGCAGCAGTGGCCAGATGGTGCAGAGCCCCGGCCTCCAGAGCAGCTGGGAGAGCCTGAACTCCTGTGGCTTCATGGAGGGCAAGCCTAGGCCCATGGGCTTCCCGTGGCTGGGCATTGCCAGCCTATCCAAGACTTCTGAGTACGAACCCCCCAGCTCTCCTTCCCAAAGACGCACAGTCTATACCAAGAAGGGGGTCCTGCCAACCTCTGCTCCACTGCCACCATTGAGCAAGGATTATGGCATGGTCTCTAGCAAGTCCTTGCTGTAGCCTGAGGTACGTATCCCTCCAGTTGGAATGAGCCCCCCGGTTTTGAAGAAATCTATGTCTGCTGGGAGTGAGGGGTTCCCAGAAACCCCTGTTGAGGAGGAGCATCAGGCAGCATCTTCTCCAGACTCCAAGAAGGAGATTCTGAGCACCACAATGGTGACCATGCATCAGCCATTGGAGCTGAACAGGGAGGATGAGCTGGTGTTAACGCTGGTGGAAGAGCTGAACATCAGTGGGGTCCTGGACAGTGGCCGTCCCACCAGCATCATCAGCTTCAATAGCTACTGCTCTGTGCAGGCCTTAGCCTCAGGCTCCCAGCCCGTCAGTATCATCATCAGCATCAGCGATGATCTGGAGGGCTACTCCAGCATGGCTCCCGTCTCTGAAGTGAGCATCACACAGTTCTTGCCTCTTCCAAAGCTAAGCCTGGATGGGAAGACTCAGGAGACAGGCAGCAGGCATTCTTCTATCAGCTCCTGGCTAAGTGAGATGAGCGCTGGCAGTGATGGCAAGCAATCATGTCACAGTTTCATAGCCCAGACATGTTTTGGGCATGGGGGAGGCCATGGCTGAACCTCCAGCCTCAGAGTTTGTTAGCAGCATCTAGAACACTGCTGTGGTGTGCAGAGAGAAGCCCAAGGTAGGCCCTGATAACCTGCTCATTTTGTCTGAGGTGGGGAAAGTCTCTCAATAAAGCCACCCCCATCAAAAGCTGCAAAATATCCACGCTGGGCAAGGCCATGGTCACAGCCAACCTGAGCAATTGCGAAGGGTACACACCCATGAAGACCAACATCATGGTTTACCCGTGCATTGCCATGAGCCCTCGGAACGTGCAAGAGCCTGAGGCTTCTACTGCCATCTCCAAAACAGCTGCCCGAGCAACCCTGTCCCAGGAGAGTGAAGAAACCAGTGCAAAGAAAGAGATGAAATTTGAGGACCCCTGGCTGAAATGAGAAGAGGAAGTGAAAAAAGAGAATGATTTTCACAGTGAATAAGGGATTAGATATGAGACTGCCACAGGCCCCACTAATCCTGAGACCAGACCAGAGCAAGAACAGGATAGGCCGGGTGACAGGCTCAGCAGCAGCAGTGGAGAGGTATCTGCCTCCCCAGTGACTGACAACTTCAAGAAGGTTGTGGATGGCTGTGATATGGCTCTGCCTTGTTTTGTGGCCCAGAGCCCAATACATTCCAGCAAAAGCCTGAAATTCAGCATCCTTCCTAGAGCATTTCAGAAAGCCAGCAGACACAAGGAGCTAGACAACCTTTTCTTCCACTGCAGTGCTGACACCAATGGCCTGGGGATAGCATCAGGCACCCAGGCCTCTAAGGCAACCCTGGAGCACAAGGTAGCTTCACCCAAGCATTGTGTCCTTGCCCTGCCTAAAGGGAATCCCCCTCTGCCCCCTGTCCACAAGTCCAGCTTGGACCAGAAGAACTGGTCCAGCCCCTAGCACAGTACAAGCAGCAGCAGCAGCAGCAGCCCCTTGAACCAGCCAGCCACCTTCTTGACCAGCTTCCCTGATGAGCCCAGCAGCAAGATGAAGGATGCCAGTAGCAGCAGCAAGTTCTTCAGTGCCAAGCTGGAGCAGGTGGCCAGCAGAACCAACTCTCTTGGCAGAATAACAGTCAGCCACTACGGATGCTTGTTGCTGGAGAGGGCGGAGAGCCTGTCCTCCATGAGCTTACAACTGCACACTGGCAAAGACAGCACCATGCCACTTGCTGGCAGGTGCCTGGACCTGCAGCACAGGGCCTCACCACCCAGCTGCAGCACCAACTAGTCAGCAGGGGCTTCGCCCAAGGCTAGCCAGTTCAAGATTTCAGCCATAAGCAAGCTCCTCCTGGCCAGCCCCAATGCCTGCAGCCTGTCAATCTCCACCACCAAAACACTCAGCTTCTCCACCAAGTCGCTGCCTCAGTCAGTGGGCCAGAGCTCCAATATGCTCCCCAGCAGGAAGCACATATCCTGGTCCATCCAGTCACTCAGCAGGAACCGAAACTCTGGATTGGCTTCCAAACTGCCTCTGAGAGCAGTCAATGGGCACATCTCCGAGCTGCTGCAAGGGAATATGGGCGCCTGGCGCTTGCAGGTGTGGGCTGGACCCGAGGTGGAGGAGCACAGTGGGGCTCCTGTGGAGGACAAGCCTGCAGCAGCGCACCTGCTGTCCTCACCCTACAGCAAGATCACCCCACCACGGAAGCCACACCGGTGCAGCAGGGGGCATGGCAGCAACAATAGCAGCGTGTTGAGCAGGGAACTCCCGCCGGCCATGGGGAAGACTGCCCTCTTCTACCACAGTAGTGACAGTAAGTGGCTAGGAGAGCATGATGAGGGACAGCGAGGCCACCGGCAGTGCGTCCTTGGCCCAGGACTCCATGAGTCGAGAACAGCAGCTTTGTTGGTGGCAGGTGCCGGAGCCTGAAACCCCCAAAGAAATGGTCCAATTCAGGCAGGCGCTTGAGGACAGGGTCCCAGGGAGATAAAGGGCAGGTGTGTGTGAGGTCCACTGCTCCCCTGTCTTCTGATGAGGGGACCTCCAGGTCCTGGGGATTGAGGTCTCATCTCTTCTTTCTGATATCCTGTCACTTGTAGTTCTTGGCTAGGGATAGGACCACAGAAGGCTTCACTGTAAAAACTTGTTGTTCTGTGTATCATTAGACCTTGAGTCTGCCACATCCCTCACTTTCAGCAGGGGGAAAGTCCAGGGTGCTGGATGCACAGGAGCATCCATGAATCACTGGCTCTTCATCCATGGTGTCTCCTTACCTGGTCCCTGAGCCGTGGCTTTATTTGCTCAAGCACTGTACTACTTTTTAGAGGTCTCTGAGGGATCAGGTCAAGTTCCCTGACCTCTGGACTACAGAAACCTGTATGTGGGACCGAAGGTCTCCAAGACCTTGGCAGCCTCTCTCAGGGATGGAGTATACTTTGATTCACTGAAGGTGCAGTGGGAGATGCCTTCCTCCACTTCCACCCCAAAGACAGTCATGGACAGTCAGGAGTGAACTCCAGCTGCAGGGGTTGCACTTCTTCTGTTCACACACACACAGTGCCACACCGTATAGAACCACTTATACACTACCACCACTGTGGTGGGTGGGAGTCTTTGCCACCTCTAGGAATCTGTTGTCTAAAGGCACGTACTCCAGAACTCAGGAAAACCACTGACATGTTTGTTGGAGTTTAGTGTGACGTGTAACAGTAAGTTCTGATGGGCAAGGAGAAGAGAACTGGGTAGGTGAAGTGAAAGGATTGGAAGGAGAGAAGGAAGCAGGGAAACAGAAGCAAAAGGTACCAGGAATAATGAGATACTTGAGAATTTTGCCTGGAATAATTTCTATTCTTCAATGACTTCTAAAGAAATTGTCCCCATTCATTCTTTAGCCTCATCATTCAAATAAAAAAAGAATAATGCCAAGCCCCAAAGGCAATGCAATTCTGTTACTTGGTTGAAATGCAGGTGGCAGGGGGCCTGTCCTCTGCCACCCCTCCCCCTTCTGTGGAATTCTAGGCTCTCCAGAAGCCACTGCTTTGCAGAATATGGGTGTCAACAGCCTATTTGGGATTAAAAGACAGGGTGATGCTCAGAAAGGGGGTCCTTTTTCTACTGTACCAGCTGCATCTGCAGCTCCTGTCCCAGAGACTTTTTCTATCAATCATGACATTGCTTTTCCATATTCCACCATCAGTGAGTTCCAGCTCTGGAATGCTCCAATTCAGATGTAAGGATTCTGATCAGAGCACATCATAACCCTTTGTCTTCATCAAATCAAAGAAATGGCCTTAAGGGATCATGCATTCATGCAGTTTTACATCCCCAGATGTCCCGCCAGCCCACCCCACCCCATTGCAACTCACAGAACATGGTGGTGAGGATGTTGCATTCTAAGAATGTTTGGAAAACTTCATGGCTGTCAGCACCTTAAAGTCTTTATTTCCCAGTGGTGTGTGTTTCAGCATCTGATGCACTTGGTCTGTGCTATGCTTCACCCCCCTCAGTCTCAGCAGCAGACATTGGGGCAGAACCCCATATAAGACAAGTTGGAAGTGACAAGCTACTCAGTAAAACAAAACAGCTGCTGTGTCCTATCATCAGGGCCAAGGGCATAACAATGTGTTGTATTAGTCACTAAACATAACAAAGTTTATCTACACCACTATCTTTTTTTAATATTTATTTTTCAATTGTAGTTGAACATGATACCTTTATTTTACTTATTTATTTTTATGTGGTGCTGAGGATCGAACCCAGGGCCTCGCACATGCTAGGCGAGCACTCTACTGCTGAGCCACAACCCCAGCCATGCCACTATCTTTGTGGGGAAGAAATATCTGCTTGCCTCCCCAGTACTTGAGTGACAAACCCCGTTATTTCAACCTACCCAGTGTTGATCTTCAAATCCAGATGATTGTGTGACATTTGCTATATGGTCATCTGTGTTTTAGTGTTAGAGAATGCTTTCATTACTTCTCTCTAATTAAGCACCTTGAATTGATTGTTCTTTAACTGCTTTTTATTCTCTTTCAAGACATTAATTTATTGGTTTGCCTGTTGTAGTGGAACAAAGAGGAGGAAAAAGATGTGAAAGAAACAAATGTGCACAATAGCTCCTTGGAGAGTGGCCGAAGGTTCTGCACATGACCTTGCCCAGGGCTGAGTCCTTTCACAGGCACTGTCCTTTGAGGGCCTCTTTTTAGGTAAGGCCTTTGGAGGAAATAATATGAAATTAACATGTGATGGTAGGTGCTAGAGATAGGATTTCATATGGAGTGCCCAGAGCATCAGACCTTTGTTATCTGCTGCCACAGATTCGGGGCTCCATGATGGATTTGGTGGTGAAGTGGAGCTCATTTCAGGTTAGGTGACCTTGACTCACTTGTTTATGATTATTAAGAGAAATGCTGGATGTCAGGTGTTATAAGCATCCATTAAAAACCATTTCTTTTGGAGAAACCATATAACCCCTCAAAGGAAATTCCTAAGTAGATCGCTAACGTTTTCAATTACTAGGCAGTTGTCTTTTATTTGAGATGGCTTTTGAGTTAGGAAAATTTTAATGCTTTGGTTATTTGCTTTACAAAAAGGAACTAGAATTTTATCATTGGGTAAATAATGGTGAGCACTCAGATTTCCTTGTGATGCATATAACAATAGAAACCATCAAATATCACCACAGTTCATTATTCCAGCCTCATTCCTAGAGACCCATGTTATTAGTAAAGAGTGAACATAATCAGGCTTATTCTTATGGTCTTTGTGCAGAATGGTGCAGTGAGAACATTAAGCCAGAAAGTAGAAGACATGGGATCTTGAGTTGTGTGATCGCTCAGAAATAATTAGCCATGCTGGGCTTCAGTTTTATCATGTACAAGTTAAGTAAGGGATTTGGTAGATAATAGCCATGGTCTGCCTGCTGCCCACATCAAAAGAGACTATGTCAATTAATACAAAAATATTGATGGCAATATGACATCCTTTTCATAAGGCAACCCATTGTCAGTAAGCTTTATTTTTGGTTGTTATATCTGATAGTTTTCCATTATTGTAACAAAATACCCAAGTCAATCAACTTAAAAAGAGCAAAGGTATATTTTTTATTGTGGTTTCAGAGATTTCAGTCCCTGATCAGACAGGCCTGTTGCTTTTGGCAACACAGCATAGTGGGGAGTGTGTGGTGAAGCAAAGTCATTTACCTCATGGTGGCCAAGAAACAACACCAACAATAAAGACACTGGATTCTCATTATCCCCTTCAAGGGAATATTCGGGTGACCGAAGACCTCCTACTTGGCCCCGCTTCCTGAAGTTTCCACCACCTCCCAGTCATGCCATGGGCTGGGGACCAAGCCCATAACATATGGGCTTTGGGGGTTATACCCAAAATTACACCACAGCACTTGTTAAGCATTCATCAGGCATGTACTCTTAGAGCTTAGTGATATAGAAGGCTCCAGTGAGGGAGGAGTGTCAGCAACATAAATTACAAGGTGACTATAAGGAGTCTGTAATTTAATTAGAGAGAAATGAAGAAAAGCATAAAATTGAGAATGGTGGAGTCAGGGACTGAGAGCTGCCCTGTGTGATTGGGGAGTACAGAAATAAGCATATCAGATATTTTAGGTAAAGGCAGGACCCTGTGAGTCAGAGCAATGGTAGAAGGCTGCAGGGAAATACCAGACTGGGGCCTGGTCTTGAAGGATCCTGATATTTTCACAGGCAGAAGGGGTGGAAGGCACTGGAGACTGAGGGAGTAGAGCCCAAGCTCCAAACTGCAAGACCACGATCCAAGAGGGGCCTATTCTTATTGAGAGACTACAAAATGCAATCCCAGATTAAGTTACTCATTGACCATCTTGGATCTGAATAAAAGTGCCCACTATCTTATACTCTATATCAGTCTCTAAAACTAGAATATATATATATATATATATATATATATATATATATATATATATATATATATATATATATATATTTATTATTATTATTATTTTAGAAAGAGAGATAAATTTTTTACAGATAGAAATAGAGAAAGAGAGAGAGAGAGAGAATTTTTTTGTTTATTTTTCAGTGTTTCAGTGGACACAACATCTTTATTCTATTTTTATGTGGTGCTAAGGATCAAACCCAGCGCCCCGCTCATGCCAGGCGAGTGTGCTACCACATAAGCCACATCCCCAGCCACAAGAATATATATTATTGTAGTTGGCAGTGGGGAGTCATTACAGGTTGTTGACCAAGGAAGCCATGAGAGAAACTTGTAAGTTACTTTAATGGGTAGATTTTTATTTATCCTCACCCAGTTCCTAGCTGGCCCCTCTGTGGTCAGTGACGTGTAATTGTATATAGTCTAGGGCTATGAATTAGAGTAATGCCAGCCAGCCCAAGAGGGGATCCCACGTCTGTCCCAAACAGAAGGCATGCAAGTTGCTGAGGGTCTATCAGTCTATCCTTGGGTGGTGTGTGACAGATGCCAATGTAGCAACAGTCAAGCCCCCTATCCTAACACTACCACCTCCCTCTAGAGTCTCACCTCAATCATCATGTGATCTCTCCCCAGAGCATCTTTATCTTCTTCCCATGGTCCTTCATCCCACCCTGCCCTCTTGGCTTATTTCTCTTTTACTGGAAAGGTAAAGCCAAGAATTAGATGAGCATCTTGGCCTGAATGAAGCTCATACATACTGCAGGGAGCCCAGGCCTGCTGCGATCCAGCATCCAGAAAGCTCCAGGGTGTGGGAGGGTCTGCCCACAGAGAAGCAACCCCAGGAAAGCCTGCTGGTTCTGAGTCACACGGAGGCCTTGACCTTATCAGACATGAGCTTCTACATGTCCTGTTTTGCCCCTGCCTCAGCCTGCCTGAAACTCAGCACTGAGCAGGTGCAGGTTAACCTTGGATACCACTGATTCATGCATCAGTTGGTTGGTTGGCAGCATATCCCTAAAATTCAGCTCATATTTCTTTTCTATGTATTTTTCTTATCTTGTCCTGTTAGTGATAAGTACTTGAAATGTTGAGTCTAGTCTCCTATTTCCTTTGTCAAAAAAGCACCAATCATGTGTCTTCCCTTCTTTTGGTGTCGGATAAACATTACTGACTGATGGGCCCATCTTGTGGGTTGTGATTTGCCACCTGTAGTTAATTAAGCTCCAGGGATACCAGATTCAGTTCACAGAGTGCTACACAAGTATCTGTGACTAATCATCTCTCACCAGCGCCTGAGAACACCGGTCGTTTGCTTTGCTTCTCATTTGGTTCTCACGTGCATGTCCTGGTTTTGTTTTAATGGATTCCAGAAACACAGTGGCCGTGGGCTTAATGAAGACTGGAGGAAGGAGAGCCACTTTCTGGCAGATTTAAGATTTCAAAACTGTTTCTAAGAGGCTGAACCTAGAGAGAGAGGAGAGAACCTTTTTGAATATGTTATGGGGTAGGGAGGATTAATTGACTTCCTAAGGCACCAAGGAAGCTCTTTAAGAGTAAGACCCTAGATGGGGGCAGAGGGCATGATGTGGTCCCAGGTACAGGGCTGAGAGTCACAGAGAGTGTGTGAGGAAGCTCAGACTCTGCTTAGAGGGGACCTGGGAGGCCCTGGGGCACCTGCCTCCTTCTCATCTATCTTCCTCATTTGACTCATCAGTTCTAGTATTCCAGGGAGCTGGCTTCTTGCAGATCAGTAAAAACATACAGAGTCATATTCCCTCATTCCCTTTCTCTCACTCTCTCACTCTCTTCTGTGTCTGTGGTTTCATTTCTACATAAGTACTTCATGCTTTCCAATTCATTGCTCTCCTAGTGCCTGCACCTTGACCCAGAATGTGGTGGGTGATGAAGGGGAAAGCTCATGCGGGAAGATTCCTATCCTAGAGACAGGCATTTGGAAATAGACAGAAGTACATGCCTGGAGAGTGTTGTGAGGCCTCCTTGCTCCAAATGCCCATGTTTTCTAGGCAGCAGAATCTTCAGCTCAGTGATGTCAAAAGCAGAAGGCCCCACATCAGACTGCTCACCTGGTCTGTCTGTACTGCAGATGACAGAGAGAGATGGACAGTGATGGGTCATGAATATTGCTGGTGGCCAAACTCAGAATGGGATGACTGAGAGGGTTCAGCCTCCATTTAGTGAGAATGGTTTTGTTGAATGTTTTGTGAAAGTAACAGCGGTGACTTTCTCAGGCCAAACCTGGGACATTTCATACAGCAAAGTTATGTTGGCAGTTATCAGCCTGAGTATTTCTTTACATTCTGTATTTTTCAAGTGCTGTGCTATTTGAGCAGAAAGTGGTCAGAAAGAGAGACATCCCGATCCTCTAGCATTAGAAGGAGGCTGATTTCCAGCGCACCATCACAGACCCAGCAGGCAGTTTGTGGCGAGTGCTACAAGACTCCTGTCTGGCTGGGGTGCCCCACTGGCCATGGTTCCTGCCCAGACCCCACCAGCAATCTGGTAAGAATGGTCAGTGGCAGACTATGCCCAGCAAAACTTGGAAACATCTGCTTACAAGGTGGATATAGTAGACCTTGCAGAAAGTCCAAGAACTTTACATGGGGACCAGACAAGACCCTGGGGCCAATCTTCTCCCCATGATGTCATAGCATGTCAATGTCATTGCTCCCTGGGTCCTTTAAAGGAAAGGAAGGACACCATCTCTACCTCTGAAACGTCCTCCACATGATTAAACTCCATTTCTCTACCCTGACTACATCCCTTTTGCCCCTGTCCTTGGTTTTCTCTATCATCACCAAAATCAGGTTTATGATGGATGTTTTAGTGGCTTTTTCCATCACTATGACCAAAAGACCTGACAAGAACAACATAGAGAGGAAAAGTTTATTTTGACTCATGGTTTCTGAGGTTCAGTCCACGGTCTGCCAACTCCATACCTCTGGGCCCAAAGTGAGGGCATGGTGGTGGAAAGCAGCTCAGGATATGACAGCCAGGAAGCAGACAGGGGTATTCTCACCAGAAACAAAATATAGACCCCAAACGCAGGCCCCCACTGACCTACCCCTTTAGCCACACCCAATCTGCCTATAGTTAACTAGCCAGTTAATTATATCATTGGGTTAATGTACTGATTTGGTTAAAGCTCTCATAGCCTAATCATTTCACCTCTGAATGTTCTTGCATTGTCTCACATATGGGTTTTTGAAGGACACTTCATATCTAAACCATGATAGTGTACCTTTGGAGGATCCTCAATTGTAGGTATAAGAATTGGATGTCAGTTTATTCTTGGAATTGATGAAAGGGAAACCAAATTCAAAACTTCGTGAACAACTAAGTTTCCTGTTCATTAACATTCAGGAGAATCTATTCATAGGTCCCAAAGCACAATTAACTCAGTATTGGGTAAACTTCCCAAAAAGGAGTGAGCTAGTGATGGAAGTTCCAAAGATTGCCAGATGGAGTGCAAGGAAGGCAATGGGAATTAGTTGGCTTTCAAGATATTTCCGTGAATCGGATATCACTCAGTGAAATGCCACTCTCCATTCAGGCTTGTTTACTTTTCTCTCTGTTCATCAGGGTGATCTCCACTCCCATCCCATGTGATGCTCTTGTGTGAGTGTTGGTGGGACACAAAGGGTGGTCCTTGTTCAGATAGTTCTCCATCTGACCACATGTCATCAGTGGTAGCCAGACTCCAAGATGGCCCCCACCAGTCCCTTCCTCCTGATATTCCCACCATACCAAGGTTGGTCTCTGTGAATCATAGGATAAGGCAGATTAGGTTACAGAAGACACTGTGGCTTCTGTCTTAGCTGCTCTCACTCATTCTCTTGGATCACTAACTCTGGAGGAAGCCATTTGCTGTGTCATAAATGCCCACATAGCAATGAACTAATGCTTCTACCAAGGGTCACATGAGTGAACCTAGAAGTGGGTCTCCCAGCCCCCATCAAGCCTTCAGATGATTTGTAGTCCCATGTGATAGCTTAGAGAACCTAGGCTAGAATCACTCTGCTAAGCTTTTCCTAGACTTCTGATCCAGAGTAATGTGTGAGCTAAGAGTTTCCATGGCTAGGATTCCCCAATCATTTGTTAAGCTGCAGTGGATAATTAATACACTGTCCCATCCCATAAATCTCCTTGGTTCTTCATACAAACAGAGCCTTAGCAGGGTCATCCTAGAAATGCCTGAGCTACCCAGAGCTGCCCAAACACTGTGACCCCTGCTCCAACTCTCTCTCTCTCTCTCTCTCTCTCTCTCTCTCTCTCTCTCTCTCTCACACACACACACACACACACACACACACACACACACACACACATAAACACAAACAGCTTCAGTTTCGGAATGCGTATTTCTACATTCTCAGGATAGGTAAGGAGGAAGAGCATTACCCTCTCCATTGATCAGACTATTTTTTAAGCATTATCTTGTTCATTCCCATTTTAAAAATCTTGGACACTACAGAGACAGACATTTACTTTGCCCAAGGGGTTGATGTTTCTCATAAATCAGTGCCTGCATTTTGTTGAAAAGTGAATGTAGGAATGGTGTGTAAGTGTGTGTTTGTGTGTACACAGAGTAAAGATCCAGGCTTTTAAAAGCTATACCTGATGTGAAATTTAGGGAGCATAGGGTGCAAAAGATGTTTTGTGGAGAAAATTAACTCTGGACTGGGTATTCCTCATCAACTGACAGATACTTGCTGTCAAGTTGGGCTTCAATGTGTGATCATCTTGCCTTGGTGTCCCACGTAGAGAGGATACAGCCTTTTCTGGTTCATGTGAGGTATCCCCCACCCAGGCTCCTGTGCTAGGGCAGGAATAGTCAGAAGTGGAGCAGTGGGATTGGGAGAGCTGTAACCTTATCAGACCATACTTCATTGAGTGAACTGACTGACTGACTACTGTAGGCAGGTGGGGCATGGGTGGAGGAGGTGGGTCCCTGGGGTCATGACCTGGGAGGGTGCTGCATCCCTGTGACTTGCCCCACCTTCTTTCTCTGTCTGTGCCTCTGCCTCTTTGCTGCCTGATGGTAAGCAGCTTTCCTATGCTGGGCTCCCCCATCATAGGCTGCCTCACCTCGGGCCAGAGCAATTGACTCAGTCTTCTATTGTCTGAGATCTCTGAACCCCTGACCCCCCCCTGGTAAACTTTTCCTCCTCTATGTTTCTTGTCAGGTATCTCGGCCATAGTGATGGAAAAGCTCATTAAAACAATACCATACGCCATCACTCCCAGTTTGACAAACCTACTTGTGTGTGTGTGTGTGTGTGTGTGTGTGTGTGTATGTGTGTAGGGGAAGTGAACCAGTTCTTTGTGCATGGTGTAGAAGCACTCTAAGGTACATATCCTATCCCTAGGGTTGGAGCCTCATGCCCTAATTGCCCCCTGAAGTCCCACCTTTCAGTGCTGTTATGTTGAGGCTGAAGCATCAACAGGAATTTTGGAGAGACACATACATTCCAACCACAGCACCCGATAAACAAGAGCCCAGGGAGTTGGTCCCCTCTAGATGTGCCCTGTGGGAGGGGAGTCCCTCAGCTTGACCTGAAGGACACTGTATTAGGAACTCAGATCTCCATGAAGGCAGAAAGATCTCTGATAAAGCAAATTCCTGACAATTGTAAAAGCTAGAGCCACTGTTGTTTTTTACAAGTTGTAAGAGAATAATGTAGCAGAAAACCCCAACTGTATTCTATGGTATTGAACACACAGTGTGTCTGCATGTACATCAGCAGCTGAGGGGGTGGGGATGGAGAGGCACAGCAGCAGCATTCACTACACTACTGAAGTTCCCTTGCTGCAGAGTCACACTAGGGTGATGTCCCTTTCTCGTGTTAAATAGAACCCCCCAATGGGAACCACAAAGACATAACCTGAGGACATACCCACACTAAGAGATACAAGAGTAAAAATGTTTCACCACAAATATCAACAAAACAGGTGAGAAGATAATCGTAGAATGACATAAGTCACACTGAATCAAAACTTGCCCTGCTCTCCTTATAAGGACACAAGCCAGGCTGAACCAGGAGCTCATTCTAGCCCCTTATGACCCCATCATAGGTAATTTTATCTTAATAATGCCACTCTGCAAAAAAAAGATCTGATCCTTAGCTATGGAGTTTTGACCTACACATGTCTCTGAGGGATACGATTCAACCCATAACACTCCCTGCTCTTACCTATCTGAAAGTTTGTAGTGATAAGTGTTGACTTTGGTTGTATAATTATTCTACATCAATCCATAACATCATATTGTCTTTCTAAGCTTGTCCATAAGTGCCTGATGTAGGAATATTTGTATCTACCATTCACAATGGATTTGGGTCTGTCAGTTTGGGGTTTCTTTTGTGATTTTATGCTGGCACCATCTTTTCTGGCTTCATGGCCCCATAATACCTGCTTCATGAAATATATTGTGAATTGTTCCCTGTTGTTCAACTTCCTGGAAATGTTTGTATACAGTTAGTATTAATGAGTATTCAAATGTGGTAGAATTCTCCAGTGATATCTTCTACAACTGAAGATCTTTTTGGAACTTTTCCTATGAGGAACTTAATTTTCCTGATGGTCACCCAGCCATATAAATGTTCATGTTCTTATGGTAACTCCTGCTTCTCCAGAAATCATCCATTTCATTCACATTGTACAGGTTTGTAGAGTGTCACTGATATTAGTCTTCATGTTTATTTTTTTCTCCTTGTGCTGGTTTTGGGTTTATTTTGATCATCATTTTCTGTTTCTGAAAGTAGAAGTTTAGATTATGGATTTGAGAAATTTCTATTTGTCTAACATAAGCATTTGATGCTACGAATCTCTAAGCAATGTTTTCATTGCATGCACAAACTTTGATATGATGTATTTTAATTTTTGTTCAGCTCCAGATATGTTCTCAGTTTTTCCTTTCAATGGTCAAAACATATCTTAAAGAACTCAAAAGGAGAAAAATAACATCTTCTATTTACCTACATATTTGTTATTTTTTTTTTATTTTTCTCTTTATCCCTGATGCCAAGTTCCTTCTAGCATCATTTTCTGTCTGTCGGAAGAACCACCGACAGATTATTTTTGTTAACAAGTCAGCTGGCTCTTAGCTTTCTTTTATATGAAGATATAATTATTTTCCCTTCCTTTCTGAAGAACATTTTTGATATATGAGCTTTTGGCTTTCCTATGTTTTTCCTTTGGGCACTTTAAAAATGTTGCTTCGCTGTCTTCTCTCTTACCTAATTTCTGATAAGAATTCCACAGTCATTTAAATGGTTCCATGCCAGCCAATATGGTATTATTTTCTTCTGGTTAACTTCAAGTGTTTTCCTTAATCCTTGGTTTGTAAATGATCCATGTGTCTGGGCATGGACTTTGAGTTTCTCCTACCGAGGTTTGCTAAGCTGGTTAAGTCTGTAGATTCATGAACTTCACCACATTTGGAAAATCAAGTCCTAATTTCTTTCTGTGGCATACTCTATGCTTCTCATTTTGGATCCCTGATGACATGAATCCTAGACCATCTCCTAGTTCCTGAAGCTCTATTCATTAAAAATAAGAAGAGCAGAGCTGGGGTTGTGGCTCAGTGGTAGAGCTTGCCTTGCACCTGTGAGGCCCTGGGTTTGATCCTCAGCACCACATAAAAATAAACAAACAAAATAAAGGTATTGTATCCAACTACAACTAAAAAAAAAAAAAAAAAACCAGCATCGACAAACTTTCTTCTCTCCTTTGTTTGATTGGAGCAAACTCTGTTGATCCATCTTCAGGTTCACTTTCATGGGGCTTCCCAGCACCCTATGCATAGTGGCCCTCAGGGCTGCCATCTTGCTCTCACTGATCAGTGAGACCTGCTTCTGTTCAGAGTCTGTGAAGGTGTTTGTCACTTCTGGCTTTCTGGAATGCTACCCATAAACTCCTCTGAGTTGTGGATTCGCACTGACCCAAACATCCATCCTACCCTCCCTACAACTGACCTGAGGGTTTCTAACTCTTTATTTTGGCTCACTTCACTTTACAAACTTCAGGATCCCTAGAACCAAAAGAAAAGAGCAATTCCACATGGGTGCATTTGGCTACGAAGTTAGTAGCAACGCTGAGATGGTTTAACACCTCCAGTTCCTGAAGCCCATGTGCTTTCTCCCTAGGACCTCTAGCAGGAACCAAGAGGGGATTCTGGGTGCAGAGACCGAATGGCATGCAGTGAAGCACACAGCCACTGCTGCAGGCCACTACGTTCTCCTCTCACTTCC
Organism: Callospermophilus lateralis; assembly: GCF_048772815.1. Classification (NCBI taxonomy): domain Eukaryota; kingdom Metazoa; phylum Chordata; class Mammalia; order Rodentia; family Sciuridae; genus Callospermophilus; species Callospermophilus lateralis. The sequence continues at coordinate 89,137,730 of NC_135315.1, read as the reverse complement.
CTGAACATGGGATTATGGGGATGATGCCACAGAACACTCTGGAATCTCCAATGCCTCTCCAGAGGTGCTTTCTCCAACAGCTGCCACATAGCCTCTCCACACACCTCAGGGAGGGGCCTATAGACTGGGAAAGGGGTACTTTCTGGCCAAAGAAATCTGCCCAAATGGAATCAATCATACAATTGCTCAAGGGGAGAATCTCTGTCTACACATAGCCAAGGGGAGCGAGTCCTCACCTGCATTGGCTCTAGGCAAGTGAGTCCCCATCTAAACTGGCTCACGGTACAACCCTGAGTATCAACCCTGAACAGGAAAGGGAGGCACTGTGACCCAGGTCTTGGTCTGAGGTCTTACCCTTCCCCAGAGGTCTCCCTCTTTGGTTTTGTTTTTGTTTTTTCCTCTCCGTCTTGTTTTAAACATGGCCTCTTTTATTTATTATTAGTCTTTGGAATAACAATTTTATCTCATAATTTGTGGGAATAGAAGATTATTCAGATCCATCTCTGCTATCCCAGAGAACAGCAGGGCAGGTGGAAGAAATAGAGGCATTCCCACGTGCCTGGGTCCCTTCCTGCAGCTATAACAAAGCATCTTAGACTGGGTAATTTATTAACAATAGAAATCCACTTCCCACCTTTCTAGAGACTGGCAAGTCCAAGGTCAAAGTGCCTGATTGCTGTAACCTCACATGACGTCCTCCAGCTACACCAGTTCACTGACACATATGGGCATCTTCAGGTCCTCCAGGAAAACTGCCAGGCCTCGCAGCCTTCAGATTGCCAGCACTCCACGCCCTCTCATTCTCATTTTTTTCTCAGATTTGACTTTATATGGGGCTCTGTATCCTTTCTATCCTAAGGAGCATCTACAAAGGCTTCAGGCAAACTTCACCTTCTTTAGTCATTCTGGAGTAGGAGGAGTCAGAAATTCAGAGACACAGTGGATCAGGCCCCCTTCAGCCTCAGGATGAAAAACTATTGTGATTATGTTCGCTTTCCCAACACCCTCCTGCCCAGGAGAGAGCCCCTGATGTGCCTGTCCCTTCTGAAGGAGTACTCAGGATCACAGTCCAGCCTTTAACAGATTGAGCAGAGACACCAAAACTTCCCACAGGCAGAGAAACCAGGGAAATGGATCAAACCCTCTAATTCTCAAAAGCAAGAGGCAAGTTTCCTTTCATACATGGGTGAAAATTTCACGTCCTGTGCTTAGAAGGCCAGAAGGCCACAGCTCACTCACTTATGACTCTGGTCATAAGGAAGATGATGCTTGGGTCAGAGAGAACTATGGACCTTGTTATAACTTGTTATAACTCATGTGCTTGTTATTTCTCTTTAGAGATTGGCCCCTAAGGACACAAAGGAGCTGATCATCTCTGTTCACCATTCCCAAGTCACTTCTTATTTGTTTTCCATCTCTGAAAATAGACATAAGTGATCTGAAGACAGGCAATCAAAAGGATATTTATCTTTAATGAGCATCTCCTCTCAAATGCTCATTTTGGCTCATATGTACCAAATCCTGTGGTATTTAGACCCAACACATCTTGTCAGTCAGCTTTACATTGCTATGATAAAATACCTGAAATAAATAACGTAAAAAAGGAGGAAAGATGTATTTTGGCTCATGGTTTCAGGATTTGACCCTGTTGCTTTGGGCCTGCAGCAAGACACCATAGCCTGTTAGGAGCCAGAGGTGGATCAAAGCTATCACCTCATGTAGGCCAGGAAGCAAAGAGAGGGAGTAGGCAAAGGGATCAAGGTTCCAACATCCCCTTTAAATGCACATGACCAATGACCTAACTTTCTCCCACTAGGTCCCACCTTCTAAAAATTCTACCATGTCCAATAGCATAACCTGCTGAGGACCTAACCTACCACTCATGGCCTTTGGGGGGCATTTATGATCCAAACCATTACATCCTTTGGAGAAATCATTTGTTACCTGATTTTGTTAGTGTGTGTGTGTGTGTGTGTGTGTGTGTGTGTGTGTCTGAGAGAGAGAGAGAGAGAGAGAATATGAGCAATGGATTTTTTTTTCAACAAAGAAACACCGAGATCTTGGGTAAGCTACTAATGGTCTTTGTACCTTAGTTTCCTCTTTCCTCTTCTGTGAGAATTAAATGAGATACTGTGTGTATATTGGTAAGGATAGGTTTGTCTAGGACAGAAAACCCCCTACAGCAATATAGAGATTTAGTGTCATGTGGTAGTCTCCAGAGTGCTGGGAGACAAGGATATCTGTCTTGTTTTTCTTCTTTTTGCTGATTGTTTCTAGCAGCTATACATGCCACTTCTACTTATATCCTATTGGTCAAAATCATGCCGGAGTATGGTCTGCACTGGATTTGGCCATGTGCCCTGCTGAAATAAGGGTGTCTCTTGCTGAGGAAGAAAAAGAATATGGTGCTGCACAGATAGCTCAGTGGTGGAGAGTTGCCTAGCATATGCAATGCCCTGGGTTCAATCCCCAGAACCACACACACACAAAATAGGACAGATATTGGTGGTCAGCTAATAGTTTGTAATAGTGCATCCGGCATGGTGACTAGTGTCTGGCATGCAGTCTGTGTTTACTGTAGTGCTGTTGTTATAAACAAATACACAGTATTTTTTGGAAATCCTATAACCACACTATCAAACACTGGGACCTTTTTTCCTAACATGGATGTATCTTTCATTTCATTTTGGCACATGTCCCCATGCTGAGTACACTCAGGGTGGTTCACAGTTCTAGGCTGCACGTTGGGGGTTCTAAGAGCAGAGCAGGAATTTTACTGGGCTTCTCCAGGTAAATCCCTGGGAGTTCATGCTGGGGTCAGGGGTGGGAGGTCAGAGCATTTCAGTGCAGCTTTGCAGGTGACCACAGGGTCCCTGCCATGACCCCATTCCTTGCATCAAAGAAAGATATCAAAATTTGAAGTGCAAAAGAATCGAACGTGGCTTATTCCTCTCCCTAGGTTCTCAGAGACATTGGCTCATCCTAGCATTGTCCCTCGATACCTCCTCCCCTGAGAGAAAACCCACTGCCAGCACAGGGGTCCGCTGGGTGGATGGCCCCTTGCGGAGCACCCAGAGGGACCTCGGGGAACCATTTGAGATCAAAGTCTATGAAATTGATGATGTGGAGAGCTTGCAGAGGTGACGTGGTGGCGCCAGCAAGGAGAGTCCATTTCCTGCAGTGGGAGCGGTTCCCCATGGTCCTGCCCTGAGAAGGTACCTGCTTCTGTTGTGGGCAGGTGGGTTACCATGGGCCCATAAAGTGGGATAGACACTTTGGAGGGAACTCTGTGTCCTCTCCTGAAATGCCTTAAAGACTCATATGCTGGGGGACACAGTGGTCTGAGAGGCTTTTCTGGCTCCTTGTCTTGAGGATTCATACTTATGCAGACCAGCATTTGCCAAGTTGGAGCACCATCTGCTTTCTACATTTAATAACAGCCTGCAACAGTCTCCCCCATGGCTGAGCTGCCTGGTTTATCAAGGCAGAAATCCCACTGAGGTCTCTGAAGACCCTCCCAGACTTCCCAGTGACCATCTCCTTTCTCATAGACATTCTTTAGAAGTGTTCCTCTCTAGAAGAGGTCATGTGGACTGGAGAGGAGCAGAAGGATCTCTTTTTCTTTTGAATACACTGCCCCTTTCCTTCTCCGTCACTGTGCAGGAGGTCATGTGCTTTAACGCAAAACTGAAAATTCTGGGGCATCGCCAGCAGAGGATCGCAGAGGTCAGAGCCAAGTACGAGTGGCTGATGAAGGAGCTGGAGATGACCAAACAGTACCTGATGCTGGACCCCAACATGTGGCTCCGTGAATGTAAGGCCCATGGTTCATTTCTATCACTGTGGCTAACAGGTTCCCCAGTGACAGAGGCCTGGCACCTAAACCAGGGTGACCTCGGCACACTTCATCTAGGGGCAGATGGAGACAGTTGTTCTGAGGGAAAAATCCTACTCTTCTGGGGCAGGTGGGAGGGGCTGGGAACAGCAAAGGAGTGGTGAATACTGCTCTTGCAAGATTATTTCTTATGTGTTTTAGTTCAAAGCACTTGAAAATGAGATTTTCCCCCCCTGCATGTGACAGATCACCCAGACATGAATACTGTATGACAAATCTCCTAGGCCACAAAATCACACTGCTTATCTAGCCTGAAATAGACATTAATTTATAGAGCTCTTGATAGGGTAGAGTGTACAACCATAGTAAAGCCTCACGAAGGACCCAGAAAGCAAGAGGAGCGGCCTGGTGTTATTTCCATTTAATAGAAAGCCCCGAATGACAGTAACCATCTAATAATGATTCAGAGGAATTTTGTTCCCTTTGAGAGGTGGATTCAATTGTCTCTTATTTATTTCTTCCTAACCATTCCATTTACTGCGAAATAAAACTTAAATCTGGTCCCAACTAATACACTGATGTGGGAAACAATCCCACAATCTGGGGGATAAAATATGCTACTCTCATTAAAATTCTCTCCCTGTTTCCCATCTGGCTCTTTTCTCCAGCCCTCAGCTGCCTCTGTCCCCTCTCAAAACACCCCTCCCCTGCATGTCCCCCTTTCCTAGTGTTCCATGGCAGTGAGGATAGCCCACGAGTGAGGTCTGAGGCATAGATTTGTGTGCCAGAGAAGCTGGTTTTTTTAAAAATATTGGGTGAAATGATTTTTGGTGAAAAAGAAAGTGCCAGGATTTGTCAGACGCCTGGCTCATCCCAGCACCTGCCACTTGTGACAGGTTTCTTTTTCATATAAATGGAGTAGTACCATGTCCCCCGAGTACATCAGTGGATTCTAGTGACCATACCCAATAGAGAGAGCATCCTTTGCTTCGGGGATGCAGATTTGTGGCTAAGCCCACTGTCCCACAAACACAGCCTGTAGGCACCATACGGGAAATGAAGTCCTCTATTAGAAATTTTCTTCCTTCAAAGGTATTTTTATCAAAGGTATTATGGGGCAGACAAGACAGAACATTAGCTAATGTCTGACTAGGGCACAAACATGGAGCCTAGTTCTTGTTCCTCTCCCACCTGTGGCTGCCTTTTCTTTTTTTTCTTTTTTTTTCCCCATAAATCTCTGGACATTTTGAGATCCCGGGGCATCCCTTGAGACAGTCCCTTCATTTTTTAAAAAATGTTTCCTTGTAGTTGGACACAATGCCTTTACTTATTTCTATGTGGTGCTGAGGATCAAACCCAGAGCCTAACATGTTCTAGATGAGCACTCCACCACTGAGCCACAACCCCAGCCCTCCCACAGTCCCTTCATTTTTAACATTTTCATTAACATTTTATTTTTCAAGAACTGTTTATGCCCAAGGCAGGCTTGAAAATGATCCTCATCTTACAAAGCACATTTTCTCCCAGGAAGGGAGCAGGCTTACACCTCAGTACACCTGTGTTTCAGATGCTTCCAAGAAACATATGAAGACATTCCTTCTTGCCTTCGTATGTGTCAAGAATTAGGTATTGTTGATGCTAAGAAAGAGAATGAACAGAAGGCCACATGAAAGGAGAAGCACAGATTGTTTTTCTAAGATGAGTGGAAAATAAGAATGGGGAAAAAATTTAAAAAATACTATGGAGGCTGCATGCTGACTATTCCTGTTGTTGGGCTGGCAGGGTATTGGCAAAGAAATAGATGTGCTGGGTCCATTTTTATTTTTTAGATTTGATGCCCTTTTGAAGTGGTCCAGTGATGAGGTCTGATGGGGTTATGGTATAGTGTGGTGTTGTTTCTTCAGTATTAGAGGGGCATTCAGCCTGTTAGACTGGGTCTCCCTCCAGCTGTAGTCCTTATTAACTGTAACCTTGAGTGAGTGTCCTCACAGTCTTGATCTCAGGGATGCCCTCTGTATAAAGCAGTTTGCTTCTGTTACAGTCCCTGATAGTCCTGTAGCATGACATGGTTTTCAAATATGTTCACATTCGTTATCTTCTTTTTGAATTTATTCTTCTCAACAACTCAAGGTAGATAGAATAGGCAGGTTAGGAATTATTACACTCATGTTACTTTTAAGGACATGGGTCCTGCAGAAGTTAAGGTCACAGAGCTAGTATGGAGCAGCTGGGAATCAAACGCAAGTTTCCAGCTTTGGATTCCACGGCACTCCACCAGCCGTGGTTGCCGCCCCTGCTGTCCTCCCCATATGGGGACTCCTTGCAGCACCTCTGGAGTTAGTACCAGGCAGACCACCCCTCTGCCTAGCCACCATGGACATAGTAGGAAAACTGAGTCCAGGTGGGGTTGACTACAGACACCTGCTCTTCAGAAACTGGAGGACTCAAACTTTTCACCCCTTGTAGGCCTGAGTGTCAGCATCCTGCTCCTAAGTGTCAGCTTGTCTTCTGAGCTTAAGAAAGCTCACCTATCAATTTAGATCTATTTATCATATTTCCTGAATGATCATCGAGTACCTGAGACTGCCTAGGAAGACCAGAGACAGGTCAGGTTTCTCAGCCTGAGAGGTGGATACAAAGTGCTCATGAAGGAATAGGAAGCAGAAACAGCCTTTATCTAAGGAGGCAGAGGGATTTGTCATGTTAGATCACAAGGGAGTGATTTGTCCCACACCAGCTTCAAGATCTGCATTCTTCATGGAGAATAATGGTGTCATCTTTCACAGATGCTGTGGTGGAGATGCCAGAGGTGGGGGCAGCTAGATTTTTGCCTTATTTCTCAGAATAATCTCAACAAAATGTTAAAGATCTAAAAACTGGTAACCAGTGTTTCAATCCACTGGCTGAGAAGCCAAGGATTAGGTAGGAAGGACACCAGGCCTCTGGAGACAGGTGAAGAAATCAGATCTGGGGACAGAGGGGCAGATACGGGCAGCCCTGTGGTCTGGGCTGAGCAGATGGGATGGCTCTTCCTGCCTGCTGGAGTCTCCAGGCCCTTCCTCTTTTGCAGTCAACTTGGAGCAGGTGCTGGAGCTGGATTCCCTGGAGTACCTGGAGGCCCAGGAGTGCATTACCGAGCACCTGGAGAGCCGCATCACCTTCTGCAAGGACCATCTCATGATGATCACTTGTTTTGACATCACCTCCAGGCGCTGATAAGGAGCTGCAGATCCCCGGTCCACCAGTCCCTTTACTCCCCAGAGGGATGTCACCCTCCCCCAGGCCCTCTGTGCTGGCAACACCCCAAAGACTATAGAATGAGGATGAAGGTTGATGGCAAGTCTGGAGGGAGCGTTGAGCTGAAGGTGAGTTTTCTTTTGTTTTCTGAAGTAGAGAAGGTGCAAACCCCGAACCCGTGGAAGGAGAGAATGATAGGAAGCCCAAGGGACGTCAGAGCCCCATGAGACTGAAATAAAAGCACTTTGAGGAACTTAACTTGTTCATACATAAGAACTGCTGGCAAAAAGACCTCTCCCTTTTTTGTACTTTTGTGAGGGGGAGGGTGGACATAGGATTTCTGTGGAAAGTGAAAACAAAACACCCATGACAAGATGACCCAGGATGACGGATTAAGTACCTTGCAAATCTTTATGATTACCCAAACATTTGTGTTCATACTCTTCTCTTGTACAGATGGTGCTAGTCAAGACGCAAACAACAAAACCCACAGAAGAAAAATTCCCACACGTTTTTGAAATGTACTCATGGCTCATTTTTTTCTTGGTGTTTTATCCTATTTCTGACTTGCTGTTTGTAAGTAAGTTGTGTTTGTAGAGCTAGTTCCTAACCAGTATTGCATATGAATAAATGTTAACTGTCTTATATGACGATTCTGGTAAGGCCACTCGAACAGAACAGAGAGACTTTCATCCACACAAGCAAATGTGTGTTTCCAAAAAATGGTTTTGGAAAGGCAGGTGATGCTCACTGCCTCCTCCCACGAGCAGCAGTTGGGCCAGCAGACCCAGAGGGCTGATCATGGAGCAGCATGAGTGAACTTGAGCCATCAGGAGAGGAGACAGGGCTTGCATCTCTAAGGGAGCAGTTGTCCTTTGTGACCTGGGCCAGACTTCTCCATCTAGGTAGGCAATTGTTCCGTCTCCAGCCCCCCATCCTCATCCTTGCCCCACCCATCCAGCCATACAGGGTTTTTAATATCCTCAAAACAAGTTCATGCTCATTTCTATTCCAAAGACTTTGGATTGAAAACTTGAATCAATTAAGCAGAGCCATATTTTTTTGTTTTTGAGTTTTGTGGATTTATTGAAGTGGCAGTGGAGGACAGGGGGAGGGGTGGTGACTTTGAGTTGAGAGGCTTCTTCTGCTGGTACGTACTTATAGACTCCAATCACATTGGTGTAGAACAAGAAGATGCTTGGGAGCACACTGCTTTTCTGTTATCCAGAGTCCTGCCCAAGAGCAAGAAGTTCAGTTCTTCCCTGTCCCAAAGCCTGCATACCACCTAGGAACTACGCTTGTTTCCTAAAGCTTGGCACCCAAAGTCAGAGAGACGTTCCTCCTCCCTAAATCCCATAACTATAGACATGTAGAGTAGAGTTGAATGAATATGTATATCCAGGTCTTGGCTCCCAAAACCTTATTCTCAAATTGCAAAAGTTCCCTTCAGGATTATTATATCTGTGTTAGGGACAAAAACTTGAGGTACAGAACCGCCAACGGCATTGTAGTACTGAGAACTGTTCATCTTTGCCCTCAAATGCAGCTGAGCTTCATGAGCCTCTTTCCAGACTAGTTGTCCCCACTAACCAATTTCTCAGCCTAAACTCCCCGCCATGGAAAATTAGCCTTTGCATTTGTTGGTTGTGCCTCTGTGTTGGTAGCCCAACACAGCTGTCTCACCAGCAAAGCGGGGCTCAGCTAGGTTCTAAACAGGAACTGAAGTCTATGAGCATCAGAGCATCTGACTTGTAACCTCTTCAGAACAGGGCACATTAGCTCTCTTGCTTTGGAAGTCAGCCCCATGGACTGACTCCATAGGTCAGGAGTCCAGCTTTGCACACTCTGTAAGAGTCTGCTTCTATGCAAATGTACCCACACAAGATCTGCCTGAATATGCTAGTTGAATGGACTAAAATATGGTGAAAGGGGTCATTTTCCTCTTTGTGCATCCTACAAGTTAAACAAGTGTGTTACCTTAGAAGTAGAGCTTCCCCTAACTCCTCAAAAAACCCATTCTGCAGAGTTCTGGGACTCTGAGCCCATCTCTGGCCTCGCAGTACTTGCATGCATTGGCTTGCTTAACAACAACATTCTTGGAAGCATATGGACTCCAGGGGATGCCAGTGCTTTGAGTTGGTTGTTTGTCCTTTGGTATCCCTTTGGGTTGCTAGTTTGAAATATACCATTTCATGAAAAGCCTTTCTTTGAGGAATTTTCAAAGGTGAGTATGGCTTGTTTTTCTGTTGTGAACAAATACATTTGATAAGTCATCAGTGAGCTTGGCTTTTTGCCACTGCTACATTCTCCCTTAGCCCTGAGGCCCTCATGCTGCAGTGACTTCCTTTGGAAGGTCACTGACAGAGCCTGGTGCTTTCGCTGGGGTGAGATCAAGCAGAACAGTGAATTCTCTCCTAGGGAGTGGCCTTCAGCTTGCTTCCTGTCTAAATGTGTTTATATACATTTTTAACAAATTCATGATATAACAAAAGGTTGGTATTACCCACAGTGATCTTACCAAGTCAGATTGACTTCCCAAGAGATCCCATCATGGAACATCCCCAGGATCCTACATGCCATGGTATAGGAGAACAACTGCCTTTTTTTCTTTCTTTTCTTTATTTATTTACTTAACTGCAAACATTTTAATTTACCAAGAGTTGATAACCATGTGAAGCAGTCATGCATTTGACATTATGATGAGCTTATTCCTTGCTCTATGAATTGATGATACAAATGATGATCTTTGAGCACAAGAAAGAAGATACTATATCCAAAGCAGCCCCAGTAACTGAAGGATGTCAAATAGGGTCCAGATGGGAGATGGTTCCAGGTCTCCTTTTGGTTTTAGTGACATAGGGCCCAAGAAGGCCAAGGGAACACCCAAGAACTGATTTCTATTTCATTATAAACAAATAAAATGTCTCTTTGAAATTCACACTTAGAGTCATAAACCTTATTCAATTCCTTGTCTGAAACTTATCCCACCAACTCCTGCTCCAAATAGTTTAGCGTGAAGTAGAAACATTGCCAGCAGAACAAAACTGAGATTCAATAAGGGAAATAGAGATCATTTCCCCTGGAGTAGATCCACATTGCAATTTATGATGGTGTTTTATGCTGCAAGGGAGCCATAGTTTGCTTTTTCCTGGGCTTTCAAATCCCGACCTGAGAGCTGGAACCTTTGATCTTCTTGTCCTTGAATTCCTCTTGACATCATGAGAAACTGCCTCTCACTTTCATCTCTTCCAGATATGAATCAGCATACCTCCCTATTGTTTTATCTGCAATTGCTATTCTGAACATGGGGGAACTTCAGATGCAAATGTCGAAACGAGTCCTGTGAACTCAAACAAGTATCCCAAGCAGGGAAAGGACTCCAACAGAGATTTTTTAAAAAGAATCTCACATACACACACACACACACACACACACACACACATGGCAAAAGGGGATCAGCTAGGTTCTAAACAGGAACTTAAGTCTTATGAGCATCAGAGCACCTGACTTGTAACTCATCAGAACAGGACAAAGAAGACCCATTAGTTCACACCAGAAAAAAAAAAAAAAGTGGAGGTTTAGCGGCAGAAATTTGGCCCAGTTTGTCATGAAGTAGCCTTAAGCTGGAAGTCTGATCACAGACACTTATTTCATCCACAGTGGTGGTTCAAAAAAAAAAAAGTCTTTTTATACACACATCCAAGTCTTGTGCTTGTTCCAAAGATTTTCATTCCATGATTGGAGTTGAAGAAGAAGGGAATTTGTGCCCACTTGGGTATGTATCTCGTGTCCTTATAAACTAGCTACCTTCTTTAGGCTTCAAATTCTAATGCTTATCATTAAGTTGGGTTCATACAGAAGCCTTCATCACAGATGTGTCTATTTAAAATCATCAACCCAACCTTGACTTCTTGGGATAGAAGGCAGGTCTGGTAAGAGCCCACAATTTGTTCAAAGCAAACACAGTTGCTTGTGTCACTGGTAACTGCTGATCTATACTCAAGCCTTCCAAAATGATGATGTAATGAATGTTTTTAGGTTCTTTATTCCAACAAGAATTTTGGCTATAAAAATTACTAAAGAGTAATTCATTTCAAAATCGAATAAGATTCATGAATTTAGTTGTTCTTCCCCACTGGAACATCATTAACCCACTTTTTGAGCATATGCAAAAATATCTCCTCACTTTTCAGGGCAATATTTATCTTAAACCCTGCAACCATGCCAGTCAGAAACAGGCTGGGAGTTCTGTGTGCTATTAGTTGATGCTATCTAAACCACTCCGTGCCCTTGTTCCTGGGCTCACTGCCTCTGCCTGGACAGTGTGGCCTTCCTTTCCACAATGCAAGGACCACTCTATAGGGCCACCACATATGAGACTTCCAAGCAGGGAGAAAAAGAACAGTTCAGGCTGCTTTACTCTAGGTGACAAAGCCAGGCATTCAGCTTCACTGGAACTGCCAGTCTAAAATTGTTTTGGCCATGTGGCATTCTTTGGATCCTAGTATATCTTTCTTTTCCTCCAAAATGTGTCACAATTTGCAGGTTAAATCTCATAAATCGTGTCACTTAGCAATCTTCCTGACAAAATGACATATTTCTAAAACACAAACTGTTTCTTATTTCTGCATTAATAAAAGCAGAATTCCAATCCAGGAGAAGCTATTAAAACTTAAGCTTCTCATCTCAAAAAAGTACTTTGATTTTTTTTTTTTAATTTTAAATCCCAAGAGCAAATTCACCCATCCCTAAACAAGCATATTCTGCTTTTGGGTGGCCCTACTTAAAACCTGAGGCATGGTCTTGACATTGGACACCAACTAGTGCTTAGGTAGTATCACATCAACATTGCATCTTATTGATATTCTCTGAATAAGTTGTTTCCTGTGTGCAGATGTGACTCAGATACTGGTACTCACACATCTGTTTTATGTATCACACAGAAGTTACCTTCAAAATTGGCAGAGTCATGCTGGGATTGTAGCTCTGTGGTAGAGTGCTTGCCTAGCATGTATGAGGCACTGGGTTTGATTCTTAGCACCATATATAAATAAAATAAACATCCACCTACAATTAAAAAATATTTAAAAAAGAAAACTAGCAGAGTCTTCATCTCTAACGTCCCACATTATCATACCTAATTTATGAAGAGTTATGATTTATTTGTAAACTCAGGATGTTGTTTTATAACACTGCTTGTGTTTTAGAATTTCTTTATACATCATGGTTGGAAATGGTCTCTCTTGCTATGCATTGAAGTGTAAGTCTCGTGGATATGTCTGTGACAATGTGGGTTTTCTTGTGCTTTTGTTTTCATGTTTTGCTTTTCTGCTTTTCTGTCCCTAGCAAAATCTGTCAGCAGAGACATGAGTGGGGGTTGGGGGAGATAAATAAATCAGGAGAACCAGGATTAGGGTCCAGTCCTCAGAGTACAGGGCTAAATTCAAAAATCTCAACTTTTTCTATAGTAAGTAACCAAATGGGAAAGGATCCTTCCTTTTGACTTGGATGATAATGAGCTTAGAAATCAGCATTCATGGGCCTGGGTGAAAGAGGATTCAGCTTCTCTTACTGGTTCAAAATCAAATTCCTGAGAAAAGTGCTGACAGTATTAAGTTCCCACATTTCCTTAAGACCCCCATTCCACCTGCAGTACTACTGAAGGGGGCTGGGAAAGCAATGACAGACCCTCACCTTGGATATATCAGAGCAGTTTTTATTCTGGAGCAACCAAAGCACTTTAGTTAGTCTTACAACCTGTAATACTTAAGGCATCTTGTCCCTTGATGGATTCCTGAGAGGCAGGGAAGGGCTGGGGCCAGTAGTTTCATTTGAGAGGAAACTAAAACTAGGAGGAAAGCCTGGAGCCCCAGGAGAAGGTGACAAGGGGGCCACGCCTGATTCATCACTAGCTATGCAACCTGGGTGAGTTGCTTCCTTTTACTGTGAAAGGTTGGGGTCATCATAGCTATCCTTCTAGGATCGTGTAAAGAGGGAAAACAGTGGCAAAACTGAAGGGGGATGAGCTTTGAAGAAATTAAACCTCTCTTTAGGAGCTGGGGAGAATCATTTCTAGATCAAGAAACTGATGTCAATGGTCATCAATTGGGCCATGTACACAGAACACTTTTATAGCAGAACTGGACTTGAGTCCAGGACTTCCTGTTAGATGGTGTTGCACCAGATGTGTGGACAGGAACATACATCAGTCCTCTGTACTTCTGTGTGTGTACATATGTAGTGCATGTGTGCAGAAGGTATGTGGCATGGCAGAAGAGCACAGGACAGAAAAACTGAGTTCAGATTCCAGTTTCCACAATAGTCGCATCTATATACACCTTATCAACATCTCTGGAACTGTTTTCTAATTTATAAAATGAGGACATTGTGCTACATGATCTTTGTGCATAGCATTCGTGCACTTTGTGGTTCCTTCAAGCCCTGGTTCTATGATTCCATGATTAGTAATGTATGTATGTATGTATGTATGTATGTATATTTACATACATATGTATGTGTGTGTGTGTGTGTGTGTGTATATATATATATATAGATAGATAGATATAGATATAAATATGCTTATCTGTAGAAATGGACCCATTTGAAGATTGGAGACAAGGCCGGCCCAAGTGCATTTATTGTGTCGGAAACAGTGAATTCACAAACATGTTTAAAAAATTCTTATTTGAAGTAAACAGTGTTATTGAATGTCATTGTTTAAAATTCACTCTTTAACTGGATAGAAGATTGGTGCTGTTTTAAAAATTAAATTCTTAGTTCATAAGCGTTTGCTGTTAATTTTTTTAAAAAATAAAGCTCATTTGTAAAGGTCAGAAATTAACTATTTAGTACTTCGGTGGGTCCCAGCAGCCTATTTGCAGGCTGGATTTTGTGTATGGGCCTTTATATAGCTATATAAAAATTAGTTGTTGGCTTGGTCATGATAACTATGAGCAGGCTTCCTGGAGAACAGTCTGGAACAGAGTGTTACATAATTCTCACAAACTGGTGACGTGAATCCATTGAGCTGTGTGCCATTGTTATGTGAAGACATTGTTTGCTGGCTATGATCTCTGACTTTTTGAGGCATATGAGGTGTAAAATGTTGTCAAAAAAGAATCTGGTGTTTAAAAGAATCAAACTATGTTGGCATTAAATGTTCATGAATTCTTCTCTCTCCAGTTTATCCTTCTGTACACAGGGTGCGGTGTTCTTATTATTACAACACCTGGGCCTGGGTCTGCCTCCCACGTCCTTCAGCACTTCCTGAGGTGAGTCCTGTGGGGCTGGCCTCTAACGTATTTGGAAACCAGCCACAAGTAGGTGGAGATGTGGCTAAGTCACAGAGCTTCTGGAATTGTCCTTCCCAGATTGTCAGCCATGAACTGATCACACATGAAAATGTTAAGAAGCTTAGTGTTGATGTTGTACATTTTATGTGTTTATTCATTTATTTTATTTATTTAATTTTTTTTTTTTTTTGTGCCCTGTGTCCTTAACCCAGTGTCTCTGGGACTCACATAAAATCAGGGCATTTGCAGTCATTGCAGAGAGTTTGGACCTGGACACATGGTCCCCTTTTCACATGGATACTTGTCTCAAATGCAACTAAGCACACTCAAGCAAGAAAGCCAAACCAGATTGCGACTGGACAAATGTCCCCTAGGTACCCTCTGCCCCTAAGGACCACCTCTTCCCCTCCACTGTAGACTTATTCTCTCAGCAGTATTAAGGCTTCTTCCTCAATGTTGGTACCACATGCATATAATCAGCTGAATGCACCACAGTCCCAAGGACAGGGCCAGGTGCCCACCAAAGCAAATACACCCCCTTGCTTCCTGGCAAGGGCCCTGCTCTGAATTCCTCCTTGTCTCCTACTCTGTGGAGCTCGCTGGCATGCACATCACCCAGGCTTTCGGCCATCTACTCCCTGAATCCTTGGCAAGACCTGCCTGGGCTTTCTTGACATCACAGGAAAGAAACCTTAAGTTAAAAAGCTGTGATTTCCTAGGGGGCAAACACCTTCAAGTGGAAAAGCTAATGGAGGTGCTGCCTACTAGATCAGTTCCTCAGAGAAGAGAATGCAAGGGCCTCATTTGGAATTGTTTCCAATCCCCTTGCTCCTCCCCTCTAAAGCCTGCATCCTTCAGTTCACCCTGGTCTGGCAAGGCCTGTGATACCAGCCCATCCTCAATTCCCATCAGAGCCTCTGAGGGGGCTGGAAGGAGGATACATGTGGTCATCAGAAGTATCTTCTCACTGGGGAAGAAAATTCTCCAAATGTATAGTCTTAGGTGTATTTTTCTCTCAAATTATTAACATTCTCATACTGTACTGACAGTACATTTTATTTTTCTCAGCCATTTTGATCTTATCCTTTTGTCTCAGGGACATCAATCAGCATCTCCATGATTATTATGTCTGCCTAGGACTTGGAGGACATAAAAAACAAAGCAAGGTGACACCTTCATCTAGCAACACCTTCATCTAGGTGCTGGTCAGGCTTTTCCAGCACCCAGACAGACGAAATGCCCCTGTGTCTCAATTTGGGCCTATTGCAGTATAAAAAGCTTCCATTGGCTTTTCTAATTGAAGGGTATTTCTAGAAAACACTTATAATTATATGCAGAGCACTTAGAGTGTTGGCACATGGACCTGATGGCGGCTGGTATCTCTAGCACCATAGGTGTCTCTTGTTCTTCTACATCCCAGCATCTAAAACTGAGCCTGGAACAACTCAATCGATATTAGCTGAATGAATGAATAAAATAAAGAAATCAAGTTTGGAAGAGGAGGCAATAGAGAAACCTGGTCAGAGTCTGCATCTGTCTATTCCCAGGTGGAATGAAGAGAGGCCCCAACGAGAATCCCATATTCTCAGGCTCTTTGGCCTCCCAAGTTAGTGACCCACCTTGGCCTTCAGGTTTCCTAAAGCATATTCCTCTTCAAAAGATGAAAAGGCATAGCATTAGTGCACTTCAATTCTACCCACATTTATAAAGCAATTGTTTAACAAACCTTTACTGAGTGCCACTTGCTCTGTCCCACACACTTCCAGTGGCTGATGAATAAACAAATCCTGGGCTTCAAGAGCTCCGCCCAGCACCAACAGGCAAATGTGCCCCCTCCCCACAATGCAGGACAACAGCTTCTCCTGCCAACCCCAACACACACCCTTTTCCCTCCAATTTAGGCCCCTTTGCTAAGCATCGCCTCCTGAAGAGTCTTCTAAGTCATGGGGTTGAGAGGGTGAGAAGAGGGAGAAAATGAGAGTTGATCACCTGCCTAGGCGAGGTGACTTAGAGTCCACCAGGCTGCCACCTGAGAAAGCTGTTGCAGTGTGCCCCATCCATCTGCATGCAGGGTAACAGTGTGTCGATTGTTCTTCATTTTAAAAAATATTAAAACCATCCTTGCCTGTTCCATCCTTTATACTCTTTCCCTCCTCAGTGGGTCTCAGGGTCAAGATATGTACATGACACACCTTGAGCATGCTCAGAAGACAAGTTTAAAAGACTTCACACCAGAAACAGTCCCACAGACCTATAAGTTTCCTGACAACCCAGTGAGAGAAAGACCTTTTTCCTTCTTAAACTGAGCTTTGAAAAACTGCAGATACAGGCTGGGAATATAGCTCAGTTGGTAGAGTGCTTCTCTTGCATGCACAAGGCCCTGGGTTCAATCCCCAGTACCAAAAAAAAGAAAAAATGCAAATAGCGAATAAAAATTACCTTTAATCTCACACCAGAGAGAAGCACTGTTACTGCTTTGTAGACACCCACACACGTGCATATATTTTTACAAATTTTGGATGATCTTAAATATGACCCTTTTGGATTCACTTTCCTCTTAATATTCCCATCATGTACATTATTTTTCCAGTCGGGATACGTGCTGTGACAACATGACTTGAATGGCTGCAGACTATTCTGTGACGTAGACTGAATGCCATTTATGTGCTGCTGTTCCCTGCTACTGGACCTTATGATTGCTTCTACTTTTTCACTATTCTCAATTACCCTGTAATAAACATGTGGAACATAAATCAAAATATCTCTCTCTCTCTCTCTCTCTCTCTCTCTCTCTCTCTCTCTCTCTCTCTCTCTCTCTCTTTCCTTCTGACATACCCCCAAGGATAAATTCCTAGATGTGAAATAGCTGTAACAGGATGAGTAAAACATTATAAGGCATTTCACACACATTGAGTGATCACTCTGTAAATCATCCAACCCGAACTATGATGAGAAGCCTTCCCTGGTGGCCATAGATAGAGTCGTCTCTTCCTGTCTAAACTTCTGTTTCCCTGATTCACTATTTATTTGTTTACCAGTGCACACCAAGGAGCTCCCACTTCGGACAGTGCTCCCGTAATAAGCTGCATCAAATTCTTTGTATATGTATCTCTATCTCTAAATACTAGGTTTCTGGAGGCCAGAGGTTAGGGTTAGGGTCTCTGGCTCTCTGTGGGTAGCTCAGTACTAGGCGTACAATTGGGTTAAAATATATAATGTTTATGAAAAGCTGTTAAAAGAAGGGAAATATTGGGCTGGGATTGTGGCTCACTGGTAGAGCACTTGGCTAGCATGTGTGAGACACTGGGTTTGATTCTCAGAACCACATATAAATAAGTAAATGAATAAATAAATAAATATCCATTGACAACTTAAAATTTTTTTTTAAAAAGAAGAGGAATGTTATATACAGAATAAGGAAATAAAAAATAAGGAAATACAGAATAAGGAAAAGGAGGTGCCAGGGTCCCTCAGTCCATATTGAGGGCACTCCTCCAGAGGCCTAAAGACCTCTCACTGGGCTCCACCTCTTAAAGGTCCTGCCATCTCCCAATAATGTGACCCTGAGGAACCAGGGTTTACACATGGGTCTGTGGGAGACACTTAAAATTACAACTATAGCAGTAATGATGTTTAAAGTGCTGACTGTAGGGCCTTCTGGAATACTGACTCTAACACTGAATTTCTCAGATGTTAACTTACCATTCCTGAATTGTAGATTCTAAATTATTACTGTAGAAGTGAACTCACCATTCCTAAGGTATGGAGCAAGGTTTACTCTGTTCCCCTACTACTACTGTTTACATGGAGAACTCTAAAACAAGATACCATCCAAATAATAGAACGGTCTTCCAAGCTCCTTGCTTGGAAGGAGCCCTGGCCTACTCAGCCCACACCTGCTCCTCCCACCCTGCTCTGCAGCTTCTCCACCCACCACTGAGGAGCAGGGTGGACTGCAACTTTCCATTTTCCATGCTTGAACAAAGCAGATGATAATAGTCTTTGTCTAACACTGTTTCTCTGAGAAATTAAGAGTTATATAGATTTTAACAAGAGCATGCCTTTCTATGAAAAGGGGAGGAAACTCCTATCCTCAAGGAACCTGTGGGCCTTCTAGGCAGCCAAGGCCCATATCTAATGTAAGAAATGTTCACACCATGCTCCAGGCCACGCCTTCACCCCAGGTTTCACAGAGCCCACCTGAGATGAGCTAAGGTGAGCGAGAGGCAGGGGAGGTGGTAGGTGGTGAATGTGCTTGTGCTCCTGCTGGGGACCACTGTTCTGCATCCCTATCAGGTATGGAAGGTTAGCCCTGGAAGCTGAGAAGGAGAGCTGTGATCCTGAAGTCTGGCTTCCCACTCTTGAATATTTGCCCTCCCAATGTATAGCAGCACAGAGGTTCCTCTGTTTGTGCATACCTGCCCTGAGAGAAGGAATGCCTGTCAGATGCAGAATTTCAATAACTTCAATGGATGTCTAATTGGAAGACACCAGCCTGGAGCTGTTGATTGTTTTGAGACTGCGTATTTTTATTCTGGAGATGGCAGACAAACTGAGGAGTCTGCTTTTCCAAGAAGCAAAAGAAGATAGATTTTACCCTCTAGACTATTTTGTTCAACCCCTGGGTTACTGTCCTGTGAGTTTCCTTTCTAGATTATTGACAACCTACACAGATTTTACTGGCTACGCATGAATCTCTGCTCTCCTGTGAATGTGTACTTTAACCTGGGATAGACAGTATTCTCATTTTCCTTCCCTCCTCCTGGCCCTCGCCCAGTTTATCTAGCATTGTGTGTGTTTTACGGGGTGAAGGAAGTGTGCTGCCAAACACCTGATAAGCAGTCTATGTGGCTGTTGATGCAGCAAATTGGGGAAGGGAGCAGCTTCCAAAACCTCAGGGCTGTGCACAGCCTCATGAGGTCACCTAGCCCTGCCACATCTCCATGCAGTGTGCTCCTGCACCATAGCAACAGTGTGAGCACTTCTCACCATAGAGAGGTGTCAGAGGAAGATTTTCCCTTTCCTGAAGGCACATTGGAAGTCACCCAGACCCTGGATGCCCCTCTTCTCAGCCTCCAGAGCCATTGCAGGTCCAGAGTCAGTGCAGGCTCTTCTATTATTATTTTGTTTGGGGGGCAGCACTAGGGATGGAACCTAGGGCCTCCTGCATGCCAGGCCAATGCTTAGGAACCACGTCCCCTGTGCCCCCTCTATTATTTAGGCATGGTTCTGCCCCCTGGCATTCTGGTGTGAATCTGCTGGTGTAGGGAGTTGGGCATCCTCTTACTTTGCAGACACGCATCCTGTTGGTTGTGATCCTCTGGAGAAACCTGACTTAGAAAGGCTACTTCCCTTCCAGGACTGTGAACTTCCTTTTTCTCTAATAAGAGCTCCCTTTGGGGCAGTCCAACGAGAAAAAAAGAAAACCCCTCATTAGGACCTTCCACATGAACAGAGACTGCAGGAACCCTAATTACTGCACCTGAATTATTCTCTTCTACTTGAAAAGGAGGGAATCTCCAAGGTCCTTATTAAAACCTACAAAACTTCTGAAGAATGGTGAAATGATAATGCTGGAGTCTCTTCTGCATTGATGGGAACATAAATAGGTCCAGAGGACATCTGAACCCCAAGCATGTCAGCCCAGCCCAGCTTCACCCAGTATCCCCCCAGAAGGGAAGAGGCATGGAGGAGGGAGGCGAGTTTATAAAGGCTTTATAGTATAGCCAGTGCCTTCAGATTTATTATCATCTTTGATCTTCAGCACCACCCCACTGAGGTGTTAGCTCACAGCTTTGGACATGGACAAGACAGAAGGTAAGAGGGACAGTGAAAAAGATACATAAAAAAATAAGGATTTGCTGTTGGTTAATTTACGTATTCACTGCACAAATATTTATTGGTCACTGCAATGTGTCAGATGTGGTTGTGTGAGTGGGGAGCCGACAGTGTGTGAGACAGACATGGTTCAAGCCCTCATGGAACTTAGGTCTAGAAGTGTTTCTTCAGCACCTGCCTCTGGCTGGATACTGCTGGCAAAGTCCAAGCATATGGCAGCTCAGGTTAATGGAAAGTGGTCCAAACTTTTTAAAATCTTTAAATGTGTTTCTAATTAATTATACATGAGAGTAGAAAGCATTTTGATACAACATATATAAATGGAGTATAATTCCTCATTTTTCTGGTTGTACATGATATAGAATTCCTTCAGCTATATATGCACATTCTATCCTTCTTACCCCTATAACCCTTCCCCTCCTTTCACTCCCCTCCACCTAAAGTATCGCTTCTTCCCTAGCACTATCCTCTTATTGTGAATTAGCATCTGCACATCAGAGAAAACATTTGGTCTTTGGTTTGGGGGAATTGGTTTATTTCTTTTAGCATGATATTTTCTAGTTCCATCCATTTACCAGCAAATGCCATAATTTCATTCTTTAAGGCTGAGCAATATTTCATCATACGTGTGTGTGTGTGTGTGTGTGTGTGTGTGTGTGTTTTATCCATTCATTTGTTGAAGGGCAACTAGGCTGGTTCCATAGTTTAGTTATTATGAGTTTTACTACTATACACATTGATGTGGCTGCATCACTGTAATATGCTGATTTTAAGTCCTTTGTGTATAAAGCAAGGAGTGGGATAGCTTTGTCAAATGGTGGTTCCATTCCAAGTTTTCTGAGGAATCTCCATACCGCTTTCCATAATGGTTGCATCAATTTGCAATCCCAACAGCAATATATGAGTGTACCTTTTTCTCCACATCCTCACTAGCATTTATTGTTGTTTATATTCTTGATAATTGCCATTCTGACTGGGGTGAAATGAAATCTTAGTTTTGCAGAAGGTGGTCCAATTTTGAAAGCTGTCCCTCCTGTGAACTCCTCCACCAGTTCAAGCTTCCTCTGCCACAGTCATGGTGATTTTGTCATCCTCAGGAGCAGGATCATCACCACCCAGCCCAATAGAGACAATGTCTGGCTTTCAGGTCTTAAGGCACATTTATCCAATGATGACCTGCTATGAGCAAAGTGTCAATAGCTGAAGTGACAGAGAGAAATGAGACCCAGGTCTCTTTCTCCAGAGATCTGGAATTTAGTATAGAGGAATAAGCAATGGTTAGAGGTGATAAGCTACCTGGGGAGTGAAGGGTGCTCAGGCAGCATAGAAGAAATAGCTTGGGGAGGTCAGAAAGAATAAGAATGGTTTCCAGGGACACCAAAGGGAAGAAATAAGTGCATTCTGAATGGAGTCAGTAGAATGAGCACAGACACATGAGAGAACAGGTCAGGAGCTGGACTACTAAAGTTCTATAGGCATCTGGATAATGGGATGAGACGACTGGGCACCATGTTAGAGAGCTTGGGCTTCCAAGCACTAGGGGCAGATATCTGGCATGGGCACTTGTGCATAGGAATGAAGAGTCCTTGGTTCTCATGGTAGAAAAATAATGTCCCTCAAACATGAAAAAAAAACTATATATATATATATATATATATATATATATATATATATATATATATATATATATATAGTTGTCTAACTACCCACTTTTTTCTCTCTCTATATATATATTGGAGGGAAAATTAGATTGAAGTTGTTTAGTCCAGTGGACTGAACAAAGGTAGTTTGTCCAAGATCACAAAGCTAATGTGAAAGTCAGGGTACAAGAAGTTTCCCAGACTTATACAATGTCACACATCATCCCAGGCAATACCTGAAGAACTTGCAATAATCTTCTGTTTGTCTAAGATGTTATTCTCTTCAGCTCAATTAGAATTATTTCTTGATTTATAGGGATTTCTCAGGAACTTTCTGGCATGTTAGAAACTTACTCTCCAATAGTTCATGGGAAAAATGCTTTATGCTTATAAATTTTCTTTAATTCTTACTTTTTTTAACATCCCAATAGAAATAATGGATAATGTCTTGGAAGCTGGATGTCCAAGGTCAGTGTACTGGCAGCCTGGGCACCTTTGAGGCCTCCTTTGTGCTTGCAGATAGACACTCTCTTGCTGTCTCTTTACCTGGTCTTGTATTTATGTGTCCGGTCTCTAGGTGTGTCTGTATTTCCTCCTTCCAGGGACACTAGTCAGACTGGACTAGGGCCCACCCTAATGGCCTTTTTTGTACCACTCAGTTGTCTAACTACCCACTTTTTTCTCTATATCCAAATACAATCCCATCCCAAAGCACTGATAGTAAGGGCTTCCACACACAAACTGAGGGAAGGAGATGAAATTCACCCCTACAGATCATTTCTTTTCTTCATTTTTCCATCTCTTCTCTCTTGTGAGTCAAATACCCTTCTATGTTTTAGCATTAGCAATGTAGATTGTCTACAAGGCCCTTGCCTGGGCCATGAGCACCCAGGAGATAGATGCTTGGTGATGACAAAAGTCCAATTCATTCCATTTATTACTGATACTTCTTGCTCACAAGTGTCTCCATGGCTGGATGGTAAGTTCTATTTGGGCAGAGACAGTGCAGTGCCTGCTTCCTTAGTACTCTGTGCTATAGATAGATATTCAAGACAGTTTCAGTGGGTGAATAAATTCAATAGATCCATTAACCAAGAATCTGAAATCTTAAAAAAACAGAATAGCAAAGTACTGGACAATATGAAATCTTTTTTATTTGTTAGAAACACATACTCTACCTGGAGGAAGTGAAAACCCACAGGATGAAGCCTGAGCATGGTCTTTGTGTCCATGAAATTTTTTTCTTTGTTTTTAGGTTTTCTTTCTTTTATCTTCTTCTTGTTTTAGTGGTTGTTGTTGTTGCTGAGTTTGTTTTGCTTATAGTGTGCCTGCAGTGTGATGAAGCAATGTTCCCTGAAACCTCTCAAGAGCCCAGTAATTGCCCAATATTAAATGTGTGGAAAAATTACCTAATTCCCATTGTCATATTGCCTGATGGGGCACAATTT